>NC_135497.1:75192782-75492782 GCF_052857255.1 Amblyomma americanum | reverse complement strand
CGAAATAATTCCATCTGTGTTCTAGACGCAGGAAGTGAAGGAGGTGTGCGGACCATCCTTCGTGGTTCCCTTGGACGACGTCGAGGTGCAGGAAGGGGCGAAATGCAGCCTCGTGTGCGTGCTCGCCGGACACCCACCTCCGACGGTAATGCACGTGGAGGGATTCATTTACTGAATTTTAAGCGAATAATACCATCTTAGAATTGCCGGTACGTTTACAGTGGTGATGTGTAACACGAAATTCCACAGAAACAATCCAGAATGAATTAAACTGCCGGAAAAAAACGGATGCATGAAGCTATTACCCCTGATGTGGCGACTGCACTGTGCCTTCGTGTGGCGCAGTCTTTAATGCCGAGAGGAATGGAAAGATAATAGTACACGATAAAGCTTTCACTGGTTCACGTTTGTAAGCACAGTGGTAAACCAACGTAATGACTGAAAGAACATTTATTACGAGTAGTAGTAAGTGGTTTTATTAAAATAATAATAAAAAGGAAGGAAAAGATTTTTGCTAGCCCCGGCATCTGCCATAGATACTGAAGCACATGAGCTGGGGCAGCGGAAGTAAAGGATAGCAGGCAGAATGGAGAAATGAAATGAAGGAGGTGAGGGGACAAGAAGAGAGGATAGAGGGAGAGGTAATATACACAAACTATTTACACAAAAGTGTTCGGTTCACCGTGAATCGGTTCGACTTCGGCTAAAAAAAAAAGATCAGGCTGTGCACGGGAGCTAAGTCACCGTGAAGCAGGGCAGTGCTTGTAGAACTAAGGCAATACCAATCAGACCGGGTGTTAAGCAGTTAGCCACTGCCACTTCATTATTTTACTACCTATCTAGAAGAAGTAAGAAATATTCCGAGAGCTTGATGTCGAATAATTAGGTTTGATATATAATGAGCAACGCCTCAGCAACCTTCTATTTGCTGGCGACATTTTGCTGCCAAGAAACTCAGGGAATGAATATGGTCAAATGTTTTAGAGGAAACCCCCAATGTGGAGCAAATTTGTAATAAGAGAGTAATTACTCATTGCCATCCACCCAAACGCAGACATACGGCTACAAAGTAAAGCTATACAGCTTTCTCAAAAACTTCGTGGATGAAGAAACCCTGCCTTTCCTCTACCACTTCTCTCTCTCTCTCTCTTTTGCAGTTAAGGATAAATTCGTCCTGGTCCGGGGTTCGAACCCGGGACCACCTCTTCACCGGAGCAGTCGCTCTGCCAACTGAGCTAACCGGGAGAGCACCCGGACCAGGACGAATTTTTCTTTAACTGCAAAGTTTCTGAGAAAGCTGTATAGCTTTCCTCTGTAATCGCATGGCTGCGCTTGGGTGAATGCCAAGGAGTAATTACTCCCTTATTACATGGGATTTATATCAGTGAATGAATGAGGAGATAAGCAGACAACGAACAATGATATTTAAAGATTGACATAAAGAAAACTGAAGTAATGCTTGCAGTCTCGCAAAGGAAGACCAGCTTACAAAACGTAGTGAGGAATAGCAAGCTGTGAGAGAGGAAAAGAGAGACATTTCAATGATTACAGAAGAGGTGTGCCTGGTAGTTAACCTGGCATGCTATTCCAGATGAGTGTGGAAAAAAAAAGAAAGGTGAAACGGAATTCATTCATGCATAATACTCGCGCACTCGCAAACACACAGGATTTTCAAAGGTTGAGTACAAACCCGTGTCCTTAAGGTAAGTTAGCAGGTATTTTGCCCCTCGCGCAGCCGAAGACGCATCACTCCGTGGCCTAAGCACATGCTCCAGGCACCGGGCCCCGTCCTGGCGCAGTCCTCCCTCTCGCAAGTAGTGAGGCAGTGCATTTAACGGGGCTAACCGTTTGTGGCAGATCTAGGCCACGAGAAAGAAGGGGGCATGTACAAGAAGACTGGGTTAGTAGAGTGCATTTGGCAGCTAACTGCAAGCTAAGAATAGCAACCTGTCGTTATCAACGGATGATACATAACCGATGCATTTGCAAGTGCCTATGAGGCAGAAACATACCCTGACCTTTGAAGCTAACGAAAAAAAAACTGAATGAGGTTCGGGACCGAGTAGGCAGAGGTAGAAAGGAAAATAAATGTGCCAGAAAGAGAGCTGCGTGCGTCAGAAAACAAATGCGAGCTCACATTACCTCATACTGTATTACATCTAGCTTATATTAAGAAGACAAAATGAGTTTGGGGAGGGGGGCTCTTGCAACGCATTTAAGAGTTAACCGGAGCTCTTTCATAGTGACAGAGTGGATACGGAAGAGAAAAAAAAAACGCAGTAGAGGGTGGCAGAGGAGGTTGAGTTGGCGCAGAGCTTGGCGGGCTAGTTGGCAACTCGGGCTTGAGTTACCAACTAGTCCCCAGAATAGTGAGTTACCCACTGGAGTACATATGCAAATACATTTGCAAAAAATAGAGTAGCCGAATCAGGCGCAGGATGCGAGTAGCGGGAGATTACTAGCTGGGAGAGGCCTTTGTCCTGCAGTAGACTGGATCTGGATGGTGACCCTTGTGGTGGCATTTAATGCTGTGTTTTTTTTATTTATTCGTCCAGGTCCAGTGGTACAAAGACGGCGTGTCCATTCGCGGCAACTCGGACTACGTCACGACGAGCCAACAACTCGAAGATGGCACGTCAGAGCAAAAGCTGACCATAGAGGAGACCTTAGCCGATGACTCCGCCAAGTTTACATGCAAGGCCATCAACGCTGCGGGCCTGGCTGAAACGTCGTGCCGCCTCAGCGTTCGAGGTATACGATGCCGGCAGTCCCGCGGCGCTGTGTGTCGATGTTTTTAAAACAGCCCTCGAGACCGCCGTGATATTCGACCACGAGACGCTGCAGTGGATTGTCATTCATGCGTACTTGATGTTTCAAGACCGGGACTTGGCTGCGTAGCTGCGACGAGCGGCCATCAACAAATTAACACTTGACAGCGCTAATTCAAATCTATAGCGCCTTCTGGAAGGTGCCGACGCACTCATGCGAATGGAGCCTTCGAATCTCGGCGCAGCAGTTTTCACCGATTTGCTGATCCTACACTTACGCGGGTGCTTCCATATCGGTTCCTCGTGCGGCATGGGAGTGCCCGTGTCCTCGTCTTGACGCGTGCACGCACGAAGGTAATTTTTAGGAGGATCAGCACGGGTGTGGCACTGACTCCCACGCCTAACTGCTGACAGTAAAGAGACGTCTACTGCTTTGGGGATTGCGCAACCTGCAAAGGAAGAAGAGGGATTCCAAAGCAGGGGCAAGGCGTTACGACACTATCTGTAACGGTCACCAAGGCGGGACCGCGAACAGTGGCTAAAAAGGCTCTATCACAAGACATTGGTTCTCTGCATTGCCGCGGCCACTTTGTTTTAGCACGTACAAAGTAGGCGGCGCCTCCACAACGCACTAAGGGCAGTGTTCATGAACTCTGCTCAAATCACTGCAGGGTCATGGGCGCAGTCAAAATTTTAGGTCGGATGCAGGAGGACAAAGAGCTAAATATTTGTATTATGGCTATATTTGTCTACATTACTGCTTTTTTCAAAAGTCAGAACCCCAAAATTCTTCAAATCAGCGGGCATAGGTTAGCGTCTAAAAAAAACATGAAAATACTGTTCGAAAGAGTGGCATCGCATGCCGCTGACTGCTACAGCCCTTGACGAGAGAGCAAATATTACTCCATTCTAGTTCGGAAAACAAGTTTTTAAATTGAATTTTGTTCAGCGAAAGTGAGCTAAGTGACAGCTGCGTTAATTTCGGACGCAGAATGTGAGACCGCGGCGGTCGAATTTCGATGGAGGCGAAATTTTAGAGGCCCGTGTACTGTGCGTTGTCAGCGCACGTTAAAGAACCCCAGGTGGTCGAAATTTCCACAGCCCTCCACTACGGCGTCCCTCATAGCCTGAGCCGCTTTGGGACGTTAAACCCTCACAAATCAAATCAAATCAAGCAGAATGTGAGGGGCGAAGCGCTGCCGAACATTGAACACTGCGATTTATTACCGTGGCGTCACTGGACACACGTACATTCGATGGCGCTCGATTCCCCCGGGGTCCGCAGAGCAACCGCGCGAGAACGCGCTGGAGGAGGTGTTCATCGAGGCCCTCGAGGAGCAGCACACCACGCACACGACGGGCGGCGTGCTGACGGAGCCGACGTTCATTGAGCCGCTTCCGGCGACCGCCCAGCTGCGGCCGGGCGAGGAGCTGCACCTCGAGTGCACCGTCCAGGGCCGGCCCGAGCCACGCGTCTCCTGGTCCAAGGACCTGCTCCCCGTCCGCGACGCCGCCAAGGTGCGTGCGGACCGTTCCTCCCGCGCACCGGCTCACTGCCGCCCTGGTTTCCTTTTCCGCGCAGCCCTCGCAGGAGCAGGGAATGGCGCGGCTGGTGCTCAGTGGCGCAACCGAGAGCGACTCGGGCACATACACCGCCGTGGCCAAAAACAAAGCCGGAGAGACGGCCTGCTCCTGCCAAGTGAAAGTGGCCGAGTGAGCAACTCCGAGACGTGCTTCGACGGGCTCGGATTCTTTTTGCCAACTTCTTTTTTTGCTTCCGCGGTTACAAGTTTCTCGCCTCCGCTCACCCCTCCCGCAGCGCCCGAGTATAGCAGCTTTACGTAACGCCGCAGGGACGCCGCTCCGCCCGAGCCTCCGCGTGTGCTCAAGGCCCTGGAGGATCTGGAAGTAAAGCCTGGACCGGACCCTATCACGCTGGAATGCATCATCGTCGGCCGGCCCGAACCAGAGGTCTCGTCGATTGGAGCTTTTTTTTTTTCGCGGGGGCCGAATTCGCAGAACCACACTTGTGCCGAGTGTCGAAATTGAAGATAACTGAGATGAGCTTCAATTCGAGGCGACACGCGCCAAAAAATAATAATAATAACATCGCAATGACCTGTCTGCGTGCAAGAGAAACCGAAAACTATAACATCATGTGCCGTAAATGGCTTTTCTGCACATTCACACACATGCCGTTAATGCCGGCGCTCTTCAATCCTGCAGGCAGGAGCCCGAACCATAGCGACGCCACTAGGAAATGTTCTCCTATTCTTATGTTCAATTAACCAGCGTATGCGTGAATAGTTTGCTGTAGAAAAAGCAGCGCAGAGACGGTACGCTGGACGAGCAGGCCCTAGTATAATATCGCACCACATAGTCCTAAACTTTCGCCAAATTCATTCCCGTACGCAACCAATTTGAGATGACTGCACCGCAGTAATATGGCCCCTGAAGGCGTACGAGAACATCTGTACGAAAACAACCTGAGTGCAGCATTGATGTTTTCATTTGGACTAGTTTGCACTGCGATCAAGTGCTGAACTCTTCTTTGTCACTTCTCGTTTCTGTTTATTACCGAATCACACTTTCACGTTTAGCAAAACCTTTGTTTTTGTACGTTCATAAGCCTTAATACTTCTATACTTTAATTATCATTCACTTGCGACACCTCCTCAGTGAAAGAAATATGATTTAATGTCTTCTGTAAAATTGCTGGACACGAGGAAGAGAGAAAGAGAAACAGAACAGGGACTGATGTCCTCGAAAACAGAAGTAATAATAAAGCGTCCCCCACTGCCAAAGAAAAAAACTGAGGAAGCGTACCATTTGTGGAAAGCTTCTTTTGCAGCTGAGGATGGGTCCGGCGCTCGCGGTTTATCATTTGCTTCTTGAGCAAGCAGCCATCAGAATGGTTTAGCGCGACGCTAACGAAGGATTTTGCTGGTTTCCTCATTACCGGAGTGGTCGCTCACAGCCATTGCCGATGCGGAAGGTAGTGCGTCGCATTAAGGCTAATCTCAGCCCTAGCACAGAGAACGGCTAACCGCTTGCTTTTCGTGCAACGGAAGCAAATCTCAGACCCCATTGCCTTCATTCTCCCTACCGAAAATACAACCAGACCAGGCAACGGAAGCTAAACTGCTACGCTGATCTCATGCAAGTCAACTGCCGCCCTCGTATTGCTCGTATGGCTCATAATGCATTAAGGAAGTGAATGCCTCTCCAAAAGAAATTGCATTAGCATCGACACTCGCCAGGCAATGACGCGGTGGTATCGCTGTCGTTCGATTTGTTTCTGCAAAAATTGCAACTCTTGCGAACAGTTTTTTGCGCGGCACTGTTCTCAGCCTTCTAAAGTCTTAAAGTTTCTGTGTAATTAAATACCAGGTGGCTGTCTTAAATAAGAGCCGACAGCGTAAAGAATGCGTACATCACATTCCTCTGATGAGCGTTTGTCTAATGACACTACGCCAATGCCTTCTAGCCATTATAAATTAGGCTGCGCCGCTGCGCCTGACCGCTCGCCTAGAAAATAATACGTCTTGCGTCTGTGATCAAGTCCTAGGCGGAGAAATTGCCGACAGGCCTCTGTAAGGCTAATCCCGCCTGTATATTTACAACACCGCCACCACCAAAAAGAATTTAAAAGCTGCATTTGAACTCTGCCTAAAATATAGCTTTTCTGCCTGAACGCTGATTCAGCTATTAGCTGCACATGCTTCATAGCAGCAGAAAGGTAGGAGTCAAGCGTTCATTAATTCAGTTTGAAAGCTTTAACGATAAGTGTCAAGCGTGCACGCTGTTATTGGGTAGTTTATTGCCTCTAAGTTTTGATATACCTTTAGAAAACTTCCAGAGAGCTATTATGGCAAGCTTTTAGACCCTGTTAGGTAAGACTACTAAACATAAGAATATAAAATATGGCGGCTTTTGAAATGTAAGATTATTTACATTCACGATTGCACCTAGCAACATCGAGTTCTGCGCATTCGGTTTGATCTTTAATCCTGTTTACAGTAAAAGCGAAGAACAACCAATTTCGGACAATTTAAAGCACCAATTTCAGTTTTGAACCAGATAGACAACATATGAGTGTGTACTAAACGCGCTGACAAAGCTCGATCAGTTTGTTTCCAATCGGCCTCCGCTACGCTGGACATGTTATATTCAAAATGAGCCATTTCTACAATGATTTCTTTCCATTAAAGCAAGCAGTGATCACTTGAGGTTTTGGGTGACGAAGCGCTAAATAAAGAAGCACTGTTTCACGACTTCTATACGTTTACATATTTGTGCTCAAGTTTACTGATCGCAATTGTGCTAACAAGGAATAAGTGTTGAGCAGAAGCAGTCTTCTTGCTGAATGCCACAATTAGTTTGTTTTATTGCTTGAGCGAAACCTTTTTATGAATCTTTCATTTTTCTGAAAAAGAATAGTGCGCAATTGTTCCAGCACAGAGAGAGAAAGAGAGCTTCGAATATAAGCGAGTCTTCTGCTCTCTAACTACGCCTTGGTACGAAAGAAGCCTTGGTCAAGGACTTCAACTTGGCATCTAGAGGCTGCGCTATCTATAGTTACCAAATGACTGAGAGGAGGCAGCCGCTAACGGCTCGAAGCCAAAACTGAATTATCGAAGGACTAGCATGGAGTTAGACGGAAGACGTCGATATAGATAGACAAAAGTGATATCCAGCGTTCGTTCATTCGTTCGTTTCTTTCTTTCTTCTTTACTTCTTTTCTTCTCTTTATTTCTTTCCTTCTTTCTTTCTTTAAGGATGAGCCAAAATGCGCTCAGGTCGGGATACGGTTTCTATACCGTTTGTCTGCATCCCTTCTCACCATCTTACACAGATATTTACCTTATATTTCCAAAGCGGGAAAGCTAAATGTGCGTTGCCTGCATCCGTGGTGCAGGTCATCTGGTACCACAACACCCAACCCATCAAGGAGTCTGAGCGGGTACGGCTGCTGTTCCGCGGGGACAAGTGCTCTCTTGTCCTGAACGGCGTCAGCGCCCAGAACGCCGGCACCTACCGATGCTCGGCGGTCAACCCCATGGGCAGCTGCTACACGGAGTGCAACATGCGCGTGCCGCTTTCTGCTCCCGTGTTTCTGGAGCCGCTCCGAGACGTGACCACGGATGAGGGCTGCCGCGTGGTGCTCACTGCAAAGCTATGGGCACCCGAGCCACCTTTCGTCCGCTGGTTTAAGGATGGAAGAGAGGTGCTTCCAAGCCCAGACTTCCAGGTACACGACCTGCGCTGTTTCGAATCTCCTCCAGGTTTATGAAAAAAAAACGCATTAGTATGTGGTAGCGGTTTCATTGCAACTGAGAAGTAATTGTGGTTGGTTATGCTTGATCGTTTTTAATTGTAACTGTTTCCTGTTCCGCTCTCATTAGCAGAGATTACTTCCCACCGTGGTAAAAACGACACTCTTCTCTCGTGTTTTCCTTGATTTAAAAGAGTTGTGCCTTGTTGTCTGTATTGATTCGAGTAACCACAGTCGCCTCCAACGCGCACTAATGCAGGTCAGCCACGATCCGGACGGAACTGTGAAGCTACTGATCCCGAAGGCGGCGGCCAGCAACAGCGGCCATTACGAAGTCGAGGCCAGCAACCCCGGCGGTCGCACGCGCACGGGCTGCAAGGTGCACGTTCGTGAAGCTCAGGTGAGCACTCCTCTCGAGGAGACACCTGGCCAGGGCGTGACCGGCCCCTGTTGTTCCCTTGTCCCCGCAGAAGGCGGTCCAGGCGTCCAGCCAGCTTGCGGTGTCGAGGACATCGCAGCAGACCGTGTCCGTTTCGAAGAGCGGCTCGGAGCTGCGGCTCGCCCGCTCGCTGCCCTCGGAGCTGGTGGTGCAGAGCGGAACCAAGGTGTGCCTCAGCGTGGCCTGTTCGCAACCAGCCGGCGGCCAGCTGACCGCCTCGTGGTTCCGGTCGGGCCAGCCCATCGCCGACTCTCCGGACTTCCGGCTCACCCGTTCTCTGGAGAACGTGGGTGGCGCATCGCTGTCAGTGTTCAGCCTAACCATCTCGGAGGCCTTTCCCGAGGACTCCGGAGACCTTGAAGTGCGCGTGCAAGGCCCCAGCGGCGTTGTGACGGCGCGCACAAAGCTCGTGGTGCTCGACGAAGACGACGACGTCACTGACAGCGTGCAGAGCCGCGACGAGAGCATCCAGCAAGCGCGCGAGGTGAAGGTGTACGAGACGAAGCTGGCTCGACCGGGCCCGGTGGACTCTGCCGGCTTGGCTCTCACGGGAGACCTGCAGCTGCGCGTTACCGAGGTGACGCACGTGAACGAAATGCCGCCGGAGGTCTCGGAAGAGAAGACCACCAAAGTAGTGGACCAAGCTGGCGCCAAAGACAAAGTCACCGAAGAAGTAACTCGCCGAGTGACCAAGCGGGTCACTGAGATTACCAAGACTCACACTAAAGAGGTGAGGGGTCCCTTGGTCTACAAATGGGAGTTTCGCAAGTAGCAGGCCTTCTAGTTTCTTCCTTAGACTTGCTCGGCCGGCACGGAGACTGTCCCGGGAGCTCTTGTCCGCGCTTTCTGGTGGTGCTCTCCGTTGTGTCTGTCTGGCTGTCGCTCGGAACAGAGCGCTCTCCTTCCTTACCCTTGGCCCCTAAGTGTTCGGTGTAGCATGCTCGTCACAGTGTCTTGACCAAAGAAAATAATCTTGACAGTTGTAATGGTGATGTGAAATAAAGCCATGCTTTGTGTTCGATATGTGTTGCATGTTGTCTCCTTCCCAACCAAAACCAGACGTGAGCACCTTGCACACACGTGGCTGCCGCTTTCTTGCGCTGCACATAGATGGGCCTGCTGCTTGCGGCACACTGTGCGCAAGCTCGATGCACAAACAACTGCGGTGTCGGGGCTCGCCCCACTGAGCTTTGCATGGACGCGATGGGGTCCCGTTTCCGTTGCAGCTGAGCACCAGTCGGGCCAGCCGCGCGGCGGGGCCCCTGGGGCGCGTCGAGCCCATCCCGGTGGCCCCGGAGCCCAAATTCGACATCCTGGAGCCCAAGTACGATGTCCCGCTGTTCGGCAGCAGGCCTATCCGCGCGCCATCGCCACCGCCGGCTCCGCCTGAAGAGAGCCGGCCCTCGCTGTTCGAGCCACTGTCGGTACGCACCAGCTTCTGCCTCGAGACGGGCCAATTCCAGAGTCCGCGATCCATCATTCGCACCAAGACCGCGAGCCCCGTGTGGAGCCCCAAGAAGAAGGCGGTGGTGATCGCCGAGAACCCGGCAACGGGGCAGCGCGTGTCGGCGCCCGTCTTCCTGCAGGTGGGTGCGACACGCGACCGCGGGGCACGTGTCAAAGCCTCCGCCGGCGCTCGCAGGGTCCCGAGGACGTGCTCGCGGCGCAGGGGCAGCCGGCGACGTTGCGCGCGCTCGTCACGGGCTGCCCGGCGCCGCGGCTGCGCTGGTTCAAGGACGGCCAGCCCGTGCACGGGCCAGACCACGTGGTGGGCCAGCCTTCGGGACCAGCCCCGTGGACCGCCTGGCTCACCATCCCCGAGGCTTTTCCCGAGGACTCGGGCGTCTACGTGTGCACGGCGTCCAACCTGGTGGGCAATACGAGCGCCTGCTGCAGGCTCACCGTCTTCGGTCAGTTGCTGTCAAGGGCGGCCTATTCCGGGAGCGCTGCCTACGGGCGCGCCCCGACGCGCAGTCCGACGAAAAAAGGCTTCGACGGCCACGCGACCGGAAACGCGGACCACGGGCGCGATGACACGGCGGCCGGATGATGCGACTAATCGCCAATACCGTCGCAGTGACGCCGAAAATACGCCACTTAGTAAACACCGGTCGAAACTCTAGAAACGCCGGCCAGAAAGTGCGGCCGCCCCCAGAAATGCGCTTCCAAAAATGGCGGCGGCGTAAGCTTACACCGGGGCAAAAATAGGCGGGAAGGGGGCGCTCGCCGCGTCATTTCCTGTCAGGGGCGCATGCGTCGGGGAACGGGAACGTCCCGCTAGCTAATTCGGGACCAGTGTCTGGAGATGCCTCTCCGGGCTTGACGCTCTCTAGACTCCGACTCGAAACGGTAAGTCCACATCGTGGACCTCCTTAAAGTCTCTCCGGGACCGGCTCGAGGCGACGTCAAACGTGCTGGCCTCGCCTCGCGCGCTGTCCACTGCGCTCGCGGGCGTCCTCCTTTGCGCGGGTGCTCACCGTTCCTTCCACTGCTTGCCTTCCAGAAACCGGGATGGTCGTGCAGCCGCCCCACACGTAAGTCCCGTCTCCTTCTCTTCTTGTGCGCGCCACTCGCCGTGCTGCTTCGGCCCCAGGTCGCCCTCGTCCGCCTCCCGGGTGCGACCTGCGGCGCGAAAAATCACTGCGAGTCGGCGCGCCCCGGCGTCTCGAAATAGAACGGCCGCTCTGCACCAGCTGGAAAGTCGGCGCTTGCCTGCACCTCGAGGAATACCGCGCGAGTGTGATGGTCGCGGAAAGTGCGTCCCCTCAGTGTGCGCACCTCTGCAGTGCCCACCCGAACCAACCGTTTGCTTTCATGTCGCCCCTCCGTAACGATGCGCACTTGGTGCCGCCAGTCGACGGACTCCCAGCCGGTGCAGCCGCTCTTCTTTCTCGGAAAATGTGGAGTGCATAACCCAAGTGATGAGCGGCTCAGCGACTGCCGCATTTTTCTGGGCGAACATTTTGCATTTTCTCCTAAAGAAATACGTGTGCGTAGTTTGCTGCGAACTCGCGGCTGCGGAGAATGCCTGGTGTCTCGTTATGCGCAATTATACTGGCTCATGCTTGATGGGGTGTCAGGAGAGTGGTCATGCCAGGGCTATTCTTTTCCGCTTTCGAGTCGGTGCCAACGGTGCCGCGATGGTGTGCCGCCTGCTGTTACTTGCACCGGGCGACGGCTGTCCGACTGCCGCTTCTAAAAAAAGCCCAATTGCGCAGCTCCGCAGTACTCTTGCTGTTTTGGTCCGGCTGCGTCATTCCCCAACACCGTCCCCTGCTAGCTCAGCGCAGACGACAGGTCTTCTGGGGGATCCGCCATCTTGTCACTCTAGCCTCTGTTGACACAACCGATAGCAACGTGTGGAGTAAAAAAAAAGTTGTAAAGCAAATACAAACAGCCAAGACGGACGGCGACAGAAGTGGGGCAGAATATCATTCTGGGATGGTGTTCGAACCGACGAACGATGTCTGTTTTTACGCTTCTGCGCAACATTCCGGTGGAAAACATTCGCGCTAATAATTACTAATATTTGTAGGCCGCACTAAAGAAGTACTGGAAAAGTTAACGACTGAACCGCGATTAAATTTACGTTAACGAACGACTTGAATCATGTATCGCGAGAAGAAAGTGACGTGTTATATGCTTCGGCAAGTGTTAGTATTTGGCAATAAGTCTCTCGGAGAATTCCACGCATATATTCGTAAATTACTTTCACAAATACCGTGGTACGACTTTATCGTGCGCATATTAAGTATTTGATTTCATTAGACGTGTTCTTCGGTACGGAGGGGAACTGTAATTATTTTGTAAGGTTTTCTTTCGGAATGCGTATCCGCCTACACGGCTGACGGCGGGTTCCATGCGCTCACAACATTAATTAACGAAATGGCGCGATATGGGAATACCACTTTTAAATAAACCATTTCATTGGGAAGTTTGTAACTTTATGACGAGGGCATAGCTGCTTGGCTAACGTATCCTGCGCCATAATTTCTTCCGACGTTTTGTGGGCTTTTACTCAGCTTGACGGAAATTATTTGTGACAGGTTGTGACAGCTGTCGGTTCCATGCATTCACGTGAATAGGCTGCAGCTAATTCATTTTGAAGTCGAGCCGTTCTGCCATTGTCGCCATCTGTGTGTCGGCTCTGGCAGCATTTCAGCATTAGGCTACTCCAAGCATCTTGTGGATGGTGCAGAGCCTTACAGTGAAGAAGTCAATTCACAACAGCGTACTTACTACAGTCCAACGCAATTTTAGCCATTCAGCTGATCAGAAGCCTTCCCGCATTAAGTTTGGCAATAGGGTGTGACTCCTCCGCACATAACCGCAAATGGGCTACGGCGATCTTTTCACGGTTTCCCTGTAATTTGCCAAAGAGAGCTTGACGCTGATAATGAGTCAATGGCATTGATTTACCTGATTTTTGGTTGAATGTGGTAGTCATTGTTTGTTTCTTTTTGGACATATAACTAATCCTTAGCTTTCGCAGTAAAGTCTAGCCTAATAATAATAATAATTGGTTTTGGGGGAAAGGAAATGGCGCAGTATCTGTCTCATATATCGTTGGACACCTGAACCGCGCCGTAAGGGAAGGGATAAAGGAGGGAGTGAAAGAAGAAAGGAAGAGAGAGGTGCCGTAGTGGAGGGCTCCGGAATAATTTCGACCACCCGGGGATCTTTAACGTGCACTGACATCGCACAGCACACGGGCCCCTTAGCGTTTTTCCTCCATAAAAACGCAGCCGCCGCGGTCGGGTTCGAACCCGGGAACTCCGGATCAGTAGCCGAGCGCCCTAACCACTGAGCCACCGCGGCGGGGCAAAAGTCTAGCCTACGAATACGAATTCTTCTCGATCTGTCTAGACCTTGTTTTTTTTTTTAATAGGATTGTTCTGTAAGCATTGAAAAGATTATTCTTCTAGACCTAGTTATTTAAATAGGATTGTTGTCTCAAGATTGAAAATATCATTATTGGCCGCAAGATATGCAGCATTGGCCGCAGGTATTTCCGGCACACCCACGAAAAGTACGAAACAGTGGCTGCTGCCAAAGCCAGCCGTTTTGGCAAGTGCGGTTTCAACAAATAATGGCGTCGTAAGTCTTTCTTCGCTTGCATAACGAGACAATTCAATCTGGGTTACTTGGGGGCCGGTTATGCTAAGCTGAGAACCACGTAATGATCCACCGCATGTCGGTGATTGTTTGGGGTACTCACGCGAGTAATCAATCACGAAGCGCATTTTTAGATCGGCAAGCTAATGAACTCTGTCCCGCTCGTTAACCTGACGCGACATCCTGCGGTTCATCTGACGGCGGTCGGCTTTCGTCACTTCTTCCTTTTTCAAGTCCACTTTTTCTCTTTCCTTCCTTCTTTCTTTCTCATTTCCTTTGTTTCTTTTTGTATTTCTTTCTGCCATTCTTTCAGTTTTCCTCTCTCTCTCTTTCTTTATTTATTTTTCATTCCTTCTTTCTTTCTTTTTTCTTTTCATTCCTTCCTTCACATTTCAAAGGAGGAAAGAGATGCGCAGGAGGGTTCACACGCGTTAAGTGAGCTAGCTTAATTCCGCACCGACTCAGATTCCGCACTGACTCAGAGCAAACTAATTTTTTAAGCGGCTGTATTTGTTATTCACGACAAGAAATTTTTGTGTCACGTCACTTGTTCAAGTAACTGCATGCGACCAACCGTCGGTTTCCTTCAGTAGTTAGATAGTTTGTTTTTTTTCACGGGTCAGCATTTCTAAGAGGGCTTTATTTTATTACGCGACATTAGAGAATGCTGGCTGAAGGAACTAGCAACTTCGACGTTCATACAGGATTACTATCGTCGCGGTGTCTTGCACGTTCCATTTTTGAATAAACAGAGCTATCTATCATTATACACTAAAATTTCTGTTCTTAGAAGAACCGCTTGAGTGAAAGGCGGTATTGATTGGTTAGCCTTTTATATTCGAGCAGTCTGGACACCTGGATTTGAAGCCACCGGCGGCTGCTTCTAGATTACTGCAAACGCGCAGTATACCTGATCGGCTTTTGTGACTTGTTTTTGGGTGCTCGAGACAGCGCATACTTCATTCATCAAAGCGAATAAACAATCAAAAAGGAGACTATACACGCGCTGTACACGGGGTCTGCGCTAGCGTCGCTCGGAGCTGGGTGCAAGCGGTCGATTTTGTGCGAATGTCTTCCACTCCCAATCGCAGACGTGCCGTCAGAAAGCCACGTTTTCGGTAACTTGGTGGTATCTTACTGGAGGAGGAGGAGGAGGACGAGGAGGAGGAGGAGGAGGAGGAGGAGGAGGAGGAGGAGGAGGAGGAGGAGGAGGAGGAGGAGGAGGAGGAGGAGGAGGAGGAGGAAGGCAGGGAGGTTAACCGAAAGAATAACCGGTTTGCTACCCTACACGGGGGGAAAGGGGTGAGGGGAGAAAAAGATGAAGGAGAAAAGGCAGTTGCAGGAAATTAAAGTCACTATGCAAAGTCACAGCGTTCAGTAAAGTCACAACCTACCGTGCAGGCCAGAAGTCCTCAAAAAGCGGAGCAGTGCCTTGGAGGCCTTCACTGCCGATGACCTCCGCGGCCAGTGGCCGAGAATCTTCGTTTCCGTCAGTGGGCGCAGGTCTAGATGCTCCAGTGCACGGCAGAGAGACTGACTTTCGGCGCTGTAGGCAGGGCATTTACAAGGAATGTGGGATATTGTCTCGTCAGTCCCGCAGATGGCACATGCAGGGCTGTTAGCCATACCTATTAAGAGCGATTAGTGCTTGGTGAAAGCTACACCAAGCCACAGGCGACACAACAAAGTTGCTTCACGTCGTGGTAGGCCGGATGGAAGCCGAAGCTTCAGATCTGGGTCCAAGGTTTTTAAACGCGAATGCGAGAATTGACCTGAATTCCACGCGGCAAGCGTGATGTCCCGGGACAGTGGTCTAAGCCTACCCGCTACGTCGGCTCTCGAGATGGGGATGGACACACAATCGCCCTCAGGGTATCGTACTGGAGTTTCTTGAAATTCGAACCAGCTGCTTGCTTTTATTATAAAGTGGTTAAGACTGGACGACAGTGTTTTTCTGTCACGCGCAAATAGTGAAAGAGCAGCACAAGTGCTGCTCGGGCGTGGATTAGACACGCATTGGCACATCGCCAGTGTCGTGCACCGTATAGGGACAGGGTTGAGCCGGTGATCTATACACTCACTTCGAAGCCTGAACGTGGGCACCAACAGCTAGTACAGGCAGCGTCACTAAGCACAGTTTGAACCACACTGAACACGGCTCGCCACTGAGGTCCGCCAATGACAGGTAAGGGCATTAAAAGTACTGCCGAACCCTAAGGTACGGCACGCGGGCAGGTCGGAGACAATGCGGATGGAACTAGCCGTACATGATTAAAATAAAATAAAAGAAAGCAAGGCTAATAAAATGCGAGCCGGAAATTTGGCACCCACAGGGCGTTTCGATATAGTGACATTGAGAAAGCACGGAAGAAGGGGCGCAGGAGCGCTCATCAAGACGAAGATGATGAAATGAATAAGTTGAAATTAGCGTTACTTCCCGGTATACGCATTGCAGTAGTGCGCATCCACAAGCCGGAATGTTGGACCACTTTCAGGGTCTTAATTCGCGCTGCCTTAACGCCGGCGCGCGCCAGGAAAATGTGGAAATCCGCTCGGTGGTGCACTTGGCACAGCGCTTCACGGCGGGCAACCATCTTTCGTCCGCATGTCAAGAGTAGTACCCCGGCGAGCGCATCCGCAAGGGCGGAAACGCGGGGCCCCATCGTGCACTGATCTCTCGGGCTTCATTATCTAACTATCAAGCGCCGAAGAGCTCGCGACATCCACTTGCCATTGCAGCATGCAAACTCCGTTGTATACGTAAAGCCTACATGTCACTAGGAGTTATAGGCGCGCAGCAGTTCTTTTCTTTTCTTTTTTTTACGGCTCTTACCACAGCCGGGAAAAAAAAACGCGAACTTGGCCTTGGGCAAGCAACTTTTCAGAACATTAGTATTTGGTATCCCAAGAATTTCGACACTATACCCCAGGTGTCCAAATTAATACACTAGTTCTGCAAAATGAGAACATCTGTCGTACATTTCTGTAATGTTCTTGCATTTACGTGGCAGCAGCAGAATGTGTTATGCTCGGATCAAGTAATTTGGACTTCTTGGCGGCCATCCTATGAGATTTCTATTTCTGAAAGCGCCCTCGTGGTCCGCAGCGCATTCGTGGTTGCTCAAGAACAAAACAGTAAAAAAAAACAGAACCATAATTATGCGCTAATGTCTCACCCATTGCAAAAAGCAAGGAAAAAGCGAAATAATGGAATATATATATATATATATATATATATATATATATATATATATATATATATATATATATATATATATATATATATATATATATATATATATATATATATTAATTTTATGCGTTTGATAAAACAGCGACTTTTATTGAAATCACTACTTCTCAAATTACTGGAAAACTTATAGTCCATGCTAGAGAGAGGGCAGGCAAATCAGTTTCTTGGCACACAAAAAGTGACCAAGGGAGGGGAAAGCCTCAGTGTGTTTGCCAATGTTTCGACAACAGGACTTGTCTTCGCCTGGGCAAAGCGTTCATCATTGGCGGGGTTTAAATAGGGCCTTTACTCCGAGGAGGAAGGCCCGGTGAGGGAGAGGAGGGAGGTACTTATAATCAGTATTTGAGTTCAATCTCGTATACTTATATGAACTATGGCTAGGACGTCGTTAAGTTTTCACACCGAGTGAAAGCGGGGCATCCGCTACCTGCTGCCACGTCTGCTTAAATCTATGAGAACTAGCCTGCAGTTTTTGATGACGAATTGAATAGAAACAGCAGGTATTTATTTTTGTTTGTGAATACATGATTTACATTGATGGCCCCGGCCGTTTCATAGAGCATACAAAAGGCATTCGTTCATTCGTGAGGTACTAAACACGTAATAATACAACTCAACTGAAGTGAAGCACAGCGCATTTCACGTAGGTTTAGGCTTACTGCTGAACTGTAGAGTCTGCGTCACCCTTGTGAAGAGCGCTCGGGTGGTCTGCACTGCGCAGTAAAAAATAGAATTAGAAAGCAGCCCCTGGTTTGCGGGAAAATTGCTTGTGCCCACCTTGCTTGCAGGTTCATGTGATAGGACTTCCAAGCAAGCGCAGCCTTTAATAAAGCTAGACGCTATGACAAGGTGCCGACTTTCATGCAGGCGAGGACACCGCTCGAGTGCTCTACACAAGGGTGACGCAGACTTCGTACAGAAAACAGTTGTTTTCGTAGCCAAGATTGCTAAACTTACAAAATTGCAAATCAGAAAAAGATCTGAATGTTTGTAGTTTCTTGCGGCCTGAGGTTCAAGAAACTACCAGCTTCTGCAGAACTGCTGCACGTACTGTCGTGCTAGCAACACATCATTCTGGTTTTTGTGAGAATTTCAGGGTGTTCCGGCAACATTAAGGACTCCCGAGTGCTATTAAGCTGTTGAATAAAATATGATATAAGCTTCTTTTCACAAAGGTAAGCACGAATATTTAAATAAATCAGTTAAGTCCTCATACGTTAGGGATATTTTCACACATTTTAGGACTCCGAAACCAAAGTTCCATTGTTGAAATCATATATGGAGTGAATGTACTTGAAGTTTCTGATTTACTCACAGTGAAAAGAATACTGTACAGAAAACATTTTGACGCACTGAGGTATGACGAAATATGCAGTTGTCAGCACCAGACAAATTGCTTTGAGAAAAAATGCAGCGTGGTTTTAGCGACACTAGCTAATACAAGGAATTACCTCTTGCGCAAGACTCTTTTAGAAACATTTTCTGCAGATGCCCTTCCGGAAGCTCAAAATTTAAAACCGACTATCAGTGAATGTGGTTTTCAAAAGGGACAGGCTGAGACATCAAAAATAAAACAGCTCTACGCTTTCGGAAGAGGCAGGAGGGCCACAGAGTCCAAACAACGCTGAGAACTGCGGTGAAAAAACAAACTGGCAGAACGCAGATGGAATTCTTCTGTTTAAACATATTGCCCTGAGAAGCATAATGGGATATGAAGTGTTCGGCGGTTTCCACTCATTTTCATCGCTGTGACAATCTTTCGCCGAATCGTCAGAGGTTAAAAAATTCTTTTTTTTCGATATAAAATGTTTATTTCACTTCACAATTCGGAATCATCCTTTTATTGGTGGAAACAGTTTTCTCAACACCGACTTTTCACGTTTCCGATCATGCGCTGTGATTTCCTTATGACGACGCGCAATGAAATACCTTTCTTGCAGAATTACAATGCCGTCGATGAGGTCGCATTTCAATAATGGCGGCCAGCGAAGACTGGCGGATCTTTCTGAACTCAAGCAGTTCATGAAACTGAACGCACACAGCACAACCCTCGCACAGGAAAAGTTTAGACCGTCGTGAACCTACGGCCGCGGGCGCAAGTTTTTAACACAAAAAACGTTTAGAGTTACTGCTCAAAGAACCGATGTCCTGCACGTAGGACGCTAGGCATGCACGAGTTAACACCGGCTATCGCTCCACGCTTCAGAAATCCTTGCTCCCAATGTACGACATCAAAGGTAAGGAAGAGTTCAAAACTAATTTCCTTAACCAATCAGCATCTTACCTCTGATTAGTAATGTCCTCATGCAGCGCCACTAATAGGTGTGCGCAAAGGAAGGAAACACAAAACATTGACTCCACTGTTTCAAGTGGGCGGAACAATTTTAAAATTAAGACACATATATAACCTCAGTGTCTGTTCTCTCCCGTGTGACAATCATGCTTAGCTTTTTTTTTCATTCCGTCGACTATTCAGAAGTATGCTAGCTAATAACACTACTCCATAGTCGCTAACAGGCATCAGGCTATTTACCGGTGGCAGCGCCCCAACCCTGCCCCCTCTCCCTTAGAGCGCCACTTATTTTTTCTCCTTGCAACAAAACAAGTGTTGTTGTTCAAAACCTTCGCTGTGCTTTTTTTTTTCCCACAAAGAAACTTAGGATTACTAGCACGAATTACTATTTCCACTTCAAATTATTTAGGATTACTAAGTCCCCTTTAAATCTTCGGACGATGCGGTTTTCCTGACGTTCTGCATACCTCTCAAGCTTCCATGCCCTTGAGAACGCCGAGGACGTTTTCATAGCCGAGCAGAATCCGGGCGCCCATGTATCCGCCCTCGGGTTCTTGGTGGGGGGGGTGACAAACGAACCGAGGGCGCGCGGAGGGGGAGAGGGCGACGTTCCAGGGATATTTTTTGCGGCGGAAAGTCTGACCGTCCTTGCGTGAGGCGCGCCAGCGGTTTAGGCGGCTTCTGGGCTGAGCGCACAGCGCGGAGGCATATTCTTTCCACTGGCCGTGGCGGGTGCGGCATTAGTGTAGCAACGCGAGGTTCACGCGAACAGTGTCAGAACCGCAATCAGAGCGAAGAAGAGAAAGGGGCAGTGCTTAGGGTTAAGTGAAGTCTGCGGAGCCAAAGCAAAATACTGTCGCGCTATGCCAGGTTACATTTTTTTTTTTTTTTTGCTCTCTCAAATTCCCCGGCGCGCAACCTGTGGCGCGAGCGGCGCCCGACAGCGCGCCGGCCGCAATATGCGCGCGCTCCTTCGGGCGGAGGCGGGCCGGCGGCGTCTGTTTTTGGCGCGGCGCTCCAGATCCGCGGCTTCCCGAACGCCGGGCTGGCACGCGCCACACGCGCGTCGGGGCGGCTGAAGCTGAAGCCGGGGGCCGCGGGTCTAAACTGGTGGCGGCGGCTGGAGCCGGGCCACGGCACGCGGCCGCAGGGCCGTTGCGTTGCATAACGGTGGGGGGCGCCCGCTTACTGCGCAGCTGATAGCGATGAAACGGAGACGCGATTGTCGAACTTCGCGGCCCGATTGACGACGGGAGAGCCAAAAGCGACGCAGTGCCAATTCCCGCCCCTCCCCTTTTCCCGGTGGAGGAGATAATGAGTAGAAGAAAACCTGACGGTAACTGGCTGCAGAAAGACAACTCTGAAAGCCTCGCCAGTACTCGATTTCGTATCGGTGGTATAATGTATCCTTTTTTTTCTTCAGACAAGTTCATCTTGAGAAGCGCGATATCGCAAGCGTAATGTTAATTCAGCATAAGTAAATTGAAACATTGCGATAGGTTAGCGTGCTCCAGGACCAATTGTCGTCCTATCGGAGGATCACAGCAGTATACACACATGCGCTATACAAGATTATGAAATCCTCTTTTCACAGAGACCTTGAGTGCTCTGCTTTATTTGAAACTTATAAGAAATCATTGCATGCCGGACCCTTCTCACAGGAAGCACTGCATTCATAAATAACACAGACCTGCGTCTGTGTCGTCGTGGTTCTCAGTGCATCCGCAGAAAAGAGCGCGCTTCTAGCTTTATGTCTGGCACTCAGCCAAGTGTCGCTGATGGAAATGCAGCCTTGATGAAACCAGCCAAACTTAAGCTGCAGAAATATTCACGGCAAAAATAGCCGAAGTAACAGTTATTTGGGCTGGATGGCGGAAATTTAGTCTTCATGCAGTTTTTCGAGCCCTTGGAATTTATTTGCGCAGAAACGACCAGATGTGGTTTTTTTTATTCTTAGTGTCCGCATTTTAATGAGCGTCAATGCAGACAATTTCGTCAATATCAATCGCAGGTTTATCTCCCATTCTAATAATACCAAGAAAGAACAAATGTCGATATACGACCGTACGGAATGTTGTGCGTTAGGTTGTATGACCTGATTGTGGTTTATTGGTGGGCAATGTTTTCGACCCCTTCTGTAGATATGGCTTAGCTGCCCATATAATTACAGCATATCTTCTAAGAAAGCAGAATTTATACTATGCTGTCAGGCAGATACTTTCAACGCGGATGAGTCAGCCTTCACTGTCCAATATTATGACTCCTAGGCCCCTGAAACTCTCTGTACTTCATAACGCGTTGCCTCCTAATGCTATATACAAACGAAGGAGCGCTCTCCTTGCTCGTATTAGTAAACGCAGATTTCTGCTAGCTTATTTTCTTTCTTCATTTGAAGCCCAATCACTGAAGGCACTGATTACTCTCAATCTGATCTCCCTTGTGAGCTACGGAACAATAAATGAGGCAGTCATCAGTAAAACCTTTCTGCTGCACTGACGGTACAACAGCAGCAGGAAAATCTTGAGTGTTTATAGCAAGAATGACAGCACGGACCTAATATAGGCTTTGTGGCCGTTCAGACAACACTTCTCATCTTTAGGACACGAAGCAAGAGTTGCAACTGGGACTGCAATAACATAAAAAAAAAGCTGGGACTGCAAGAGGCCTTGCGTAATAATTCTTCGGTATGACGCCAGGACACAAGGAGGCCGGCCCATCGGCAGCAGTGCCATTCGTATGATTTCTCAAAATATGCGCGCAACTAGGCGGGCGGAGCCGTCTTCTGGAATTTGATATGACCGGTGTTCAGGTCAAGCCGTTTTTGGGAACGCGGCGGCACTGCGCTGGCGACAGGAATGAAAAATAATTAAAAAAAGTTCGGGGAGTAACCACGGGGGCACTGAGTCACAGCCGCCACTGCAACAGTATGAGTGACGACGAGCACTTTTTGTCAGCGTGAGTCACGCCTCGTTGGTCTTCTTCTGTCACCACCGTTTCCTGCCTGTCTCGGCGGTCCACGTCGGGCGTATTTCTCCGGCAGCATTCCAAAAAAAGAGAGAAAGAAGAAAACCCACGAGATGTGTGACCGCGCTAGCAATCGGTGTTGCTATAAGTGAAAATTGCGACACGACTTTGTCGCGCAGTGGGTCTCTTAAGCCAGGCAGCCGCTAGTGAGGGGGTCACACAGACTGCTGGAGTCGACGAGTCGATGTGGATCTCAGCTACTGGCGAGGCGCCCTGCACGGACTGCGAGATGTGCGACTCTGTTTGTTCGCTCGAGGGCAGGAAAAGCGGTTGACTAACGATTTACGTGTCCCGAGTTCTCAGTAGCGCGCTTGACAATCGCGGTCATGAATCAGCGTCACCGGGGCTTCTGTCAAATACACTGATGGAGTTGACAACTGAGGCCCTCATAGTGAACCAGTAAAGTTACCCATAGACGGCGTAATTATATAATCAATAATTGGTTTCAGGCCTCTTGCTTCTCGCTTGTTTTTTTAACATAGCGCAATGGCATTTTGGAGAGAGTCACGGAATATTTACAGCGACCCTAAGCGGCACAGCATCGATGGAGGCAAAGCACACCAGAGACTACTCATTGTACAGTTGTCTCTAGTTGTGATCCAGAAGAAGACTTTGACAATGCACTAAGTTGCCGACTGAACATAGCTCAGGCGAAGCGACGTTTGATGTTTCCTTGTTTTTCGGAAGTCCAGACGCCTCCCCTGCATTCCGAACCACTCGTTCATTGAGGGGCCTGCATTGACTCTGACATACTTCTGTGTCCTCCCGTGCGCAGGTGGGGGCCTCCGAATGCCAGCCCGCCTACGTTCGAGCCAATCACACAAGGCGGCGGGCTGCTGTACGAAGGATCTGATGCAAAGTTCCAAGTCAAAGTGCACGGGAACCCACCTCCCGAGGTGGTGTTCTCGCGGAGGGGCATGCCGCTGCGCAACGACCCCAGGCGCCAGGTGACCTACGACCCGACGACGGGCATCTGCTGCCTACACATCCGCAACCTGACAGCCGAGGATGATGGCGACTACAACTGCGTCGCCGTCAACTGCGCGGGCGAGGCCTCGCTCACGCTCACCATCCGCGGTGAGTGTGCATCCCCTATGCGCAGTGCATGGGACCCACTGCTCAGCCGCTCGTAAAATGGCACGCGGCTATTGTTCGAGGTCATAACTTGGCGTTTAGAGCTGCAGTCGCCTTCGACTTTGTTATTTCACTGAGCTTTGGAGCAAGGATGAAGACACTTTTGGAGCCGCTAAGGCCCTTCCGTTTTTCTTGCGCAGTTCCACACAGGCAAACAGCCATGAAGTTAAAAAAATGTAATAGAGTGGAGCTTTCACCAAAAGTTGCGGCACTGAGTGGCAGAGATGTGGCATAGAACAGAAGGGCATTCGTAGGCAACTTTTTCAGCGAAACTTAGCTTAACTGACTTAGCAGTTAACCTAAAGCGCCGGTTAATCTTAAGCGTTAGTTAACCCTAAGCTGTGCGGTAGTTGCTTTTAAGTTAACGTGATCCTAATCGCCACTCGCCTTTCGGCTTTGCAGCTGCAGCGGCAGCTGTTATGCGCGGCCAGATGCAACAGATGACGACTGTTCAGAGGACGCAAGTCGTCGACTCGAGGACACATGTGCAAGATGGCGTTTCGCCTATTCACGCCCAGCCTATTCACTACTTTGCTGGTCATGACCAGGTAAGACTTGCTTCAGACGGAACTGGAGAGACAAAAAAACTACAAAGGAATATATTTGCACGGGGAAAGTAAAATTCCCAAAATATTGTGCCGTAGCCATTTCTTAGCACAACTCGTACGACTTCATGCTTAATGTTTGTCAAGGAAGTTCAGCGCCAAGCTAAATGGCAGCCGAAATGCGCCTGACAACTGATATGGCAACCTTTGTGTTTGTGCATGGGTCCACTAAAACAAGTCCGTTGCCCCCAATTGTGCAGACTTTCAGAGTGGACACGTTCGAGTACCGGCTCCTGCGTGAAGTCGAGTTCCGGCAGTTCGTGATCGGTCGCGAGGCGGCTCCTCAGCCCGCCATTCCGGGAGCGCCCATTAGCGCTCCCCAGATTCAGGCGCGACCACGCAACTCGAAGCTTCTGGAAGGATCTGATGCCACGTTCACAGTGAAGATCGCTTCCAACCCACCAGCACAGGTAACAGCATGGAGGCGCCCGCTCTCTGCTTTCAGTCGGCACAGCGGCTGTTCCAAACGTGCAGGTGTACTGGTTCCGAAATGGCGAGCTCCTACAAGCATCGCAGAGGGTCATCATGGAGCAGCAGGGCTCGACGTACATCCTGCGCGTCCACATGGCTCTGCCGGAAGACGCCGGCTACTACACAGTCCTCGCAGAAAACTCGCAAGGCCGCGTCGCCTGCTCCGCACACTTGGTGATCGAATCCATGCCTAAGGCGTAAGTGCATCACTTTGGCTCACAGCATTCGCTTTTTCATGTGGCGGGGTTGAGCTATACAACCTGTGGGCAGCGCGAAAGTGTGGTTAACGCCCCTCTCCTGTGCGCAGCGAGGAGCCACGACAGGCGGACTCGTCCAGTTTCGTGATGACAGAAACGTCCCGAACGCTCAAGCCCAGCTTCGTCAAGATACCTCAGGATCAGGAAGTGACCGAAGGCAAGATGGTGCGCTTCGACCTGCGCGTGTCGGGGCGGCCCTTCCCAGACATCACGTGGCTGCGCAACGGACAGCCCGTCAACGACGACGCCACGCACAAGCTGCTCGTCAACGAGGGCGGCCAGCACGCCCTCATGATCACGGCCGCATCCCGCGAGGACGCCGGCACGTGGACGTGCATCGCCAACAACAAGAGCGGCGAGGTCCGCTTCGAGGTGCACCTCGTGGTGATTGAGAAAGAGCAGGTGGTGGCACCCAAGTTCGTCGAGCGCTTCCAATCGCTCAACGTGCGCGAGGGCGAGTCCGTGACCCTCCACTGCCGCGCCGTGGCCACGCCGGCACCGCGCATCACCTGGCAGAAGGACGGCCGCCAGGTCCACTCGCAGCCACCCAACCTCATCATTGGTGAGTGTGCCCCTCTTCCCGGATGGTTTGACAGCAGCCTCACGACGCGAGATTTGTTTTTGCAGAGACGCAAGACGGGAGCTCCGCCCTGTACCTGAACCGTGCTAGCGTGGCCGACTCCGCGTGGTACCAGTGCACCGCGCAAAACCAAGCTGGTTCGACAGCGACGAGGGCGCGTCTGCACGTGATAGGTACGCCGACGACATTGACTATTTTCATGAAAACGATGGGCAAAAGCTATCGACCTAGTTCGCCAGCAAATAGAGAGTAACATTGAGTCTTCCTACGCTGCAGCTGAACCCAAGAAGCACACCGAGCCGTGGGCGCTTCATCTGCCTAAGCCGACCAAGGTTATTTCACCCGAGTGAGTACAGGAAGACGCGCACGCTTTATGCGACCGATGCGCAAGTTTTTTCTCACCGATCTCTTCATGGCAACGTGCAGAAAGTCGCCGCCACGTGAGACCATTTGGCTGCGACATGTGGAGCGCGCCTACCAGCCGGTGCGTGGCCAAGATGACGAGAGGGCGCCCCAGAAGCCGGCCTTCACGACGCACCTTCAGGACCTGGTCCTGCACGAGGGCGAGCGTGGCCACCTCGACGCTAGGCTGATTCCCATCGGAGACGAAACCATGACCATCGAATGGTTCTGTAACGGACGCCCCATCGAAGCGAGTAAGTTCGATGAAGACTGCGACGACATGTTCCGAGGGAATATCCATTTCTTTCGGTCATGTAGTGTATACTCGCACCACTCGATATCTATCCTGCGATGATAACTGCAGATACGAGCAGAGATAAATGTTTACGGCCCTTATTTTGGTAGTAAAATAATTAAGATTACGGAAGTTAAAACCACTCAGTTCCGTACCGTCTATCGCAGCCAAGCGGATGTACGAGTGACAGCCCGCAGTTTTAGCTTTAGGATTATCATTGAGATTCTTTCACGCTGGTCATAAATGCATTCCTCAAATTTCAGGCTCACGAGTTATGACCACGTACCGCTTCGGCTACGTGGCGCTGACGCTGCTGCACGTCTATCCTGAGGACTCTGGCGTATACGTCTGTCGTGCAGCCAACGAAGCCGGAGAGGCGACGACCACGGCCACACTTCGATGCACAGGCAAGCTTGAACGAATGCGTCTCATGATACCGTGGAGAGCGTTTTTAAAACCTCTGCGCCCTGTACGAAATGACTCGGCCCTTTTCTGCCCCGCAGCTCGGCCGGCAATCGAACGCAAAGCAATCCAGGAGGACAGTATCAGAGCCATCCAGGAACTGGAAGACGCCGAGAAATACTCGCGACAACTGTCCATCGACGAGACCGCCAGCCTAACAAAGCCTGTCTTCATTCGACCGCTGAGCAACAAAGACAACCTTCTCGAAGGTAGATGGCACTCTTACGAGCACAAAGCAGTGTCGCCACAAATGACTTGTCGGTTGCACATTCGGTGTAATGCAGCTACTGCGCCACAGGAGATAACTTTTATTACATTTGAAACGTCCCTTTTTAAAGAAGCATTAAATCAGTTGGAATTCCGTTCATCTCCACATTTATTCCTTTGAATAACGCATTCATGCCGACTTGCTAAAATGGGATTATGTTGGTGCGTTAGAATGCATGCAGGGCTGTGTGAGAATCAGTGCGAGAAATCGCAGTCTCCTGTAGCTGGCGCTTTCATATTCAATGTTTTTCAAAAGGTGAGAGAAAAGTTAAGGAACATCTTCTGCACTAACACTTTTTTGTATTAGTATAACAAAATGCAATAACTTCTGACTGCAAGTTAAGTGCTAGCAGTGATTCTAGTTTCATAAATTAAATATTTGTTGTTCTGGCATCGCAAATTGGATTCTGCGAACACAACACTAACAGTGGGTTTATTTTCTTTTTTACAACAGGAGCAAACTGCCACTTCGAGGCCCAGCTGACTCCTGTAAACGATTCTACCATGAAGGTAGAATGGTTCCTCAATGGCCAGCCACTGACAACAGGTATTTGCTGAGCTATGGAACAATTCTTAACCAAAAAACTACACGCATGCGAGTTCACGACAAACTTACGCGAAAACAAAAACATTCACCGACACGCCTTTATTTCGTTTGCAAACTTGCAGGTTCGCGTATCAACAGCACTTTCAGCTTTGGCTACGTCGCCTTGAACATCATGTCACTCCGGTGTGAGGATTCCGGGGTGTACATGTGCAAGGCCACTAACGCCAAGGGAGAGGCTGTTTCCACAGCGACCCTGAGAGTCAAAGGTGAGACATCCTATTCTGCCAACCAGGATCGCGGATCGGGACAGTGCTTTCGAAGTTTGATCTGCGGACTGCTCTTAAACGTGTTGGAAGCAGTCCCTCACAGCCGATGAAGGATATTCCCTCTTTACAGCCAAATTTACACCGCTATAGTTCTGCACAACAGATGTGTTGATTAAGACTGGTTTTCCTAGACACGCGTTATAATAACAGCGCGGTTTCTTGTTACGCGCTCTTTTTATTTTCTTCTAGTTTATCCTTTGTAAGCTACCTGCACGCATCCTATAGCAGCCTTTCACGTTGCCACCACTGTAAGCTGCTTTTACCGCACGTGACCAAACTGCAATTATATTCTTCAAAAAGAATGCTTGTGTTCCGTTCATATGCCTCGCGCACTGGCACTATTTATCGATTTATTCGGCATCGCGCTGCTTCCCACACCTACTGAGTACATGGCGATACCTTTTCAGCGCTATAATGGCGGCGCTTTTTTGCCTCGCAGCGCAAGGCCTTGTCACAGGAGACCTGGGCATTCCAGAACAGGAGGCCTACATAAGGAAGACGCAGGAGCTGGAAGCGTACCAGATGAGCCTCCACGCGCCAAAGGAAATCATCTTCGAACCGGTTTCCACTATGAAGCCGAACTTCAAGACAGGTCTGCGTGATCAGCTGAACGTTAAGGAGAACAGCACAGTGCACTTCGAGGCTCGCCTCGAGCCTACCGGGGACTCGTCGATGCGCGTCGAATGGTTCAAGGATGGACGTCCGCTTGAAGCAGGTGAGTGCACAGCCCACGACTGGCGGCTCAAAGTACGGCGGGCGGCTAACACTATTCTTGCGTCACCAAAGACACATGCACGCCAGAAACTTTTCCCTAAGCGATGAGTTGGAAGTGTTTCAGATAGACGTAACTAATCATACGATTTCTTCCGTTCGGCCAGGCTCTCGAACGACGACTTTCTTCAACTTCGGCTACGTGTCTCTGACGATCCGCGGAGTTGACTCCCGCGACTCTGGCGTGTACACCTGCCAGGCGACCAACTCCATCGGCTCAGCTACTACACAGGCCCGCCTCGTCTGCGTGTGTAAGTAGCCGTAAAACTAGGGCTGTAGAGGGTGGATGTGGCGTTGTTTTTATCCAGGCTCAGCTCAGTCGCTCATGTCACCTGTATTACAGCTCAAGCGTCAATTGTGAAGGAGACTCAGCACCCCGGCGGCCTCCAGAAGATTCAGCATCTGGAAGATTCCGCGCACTACCAACGATCCGAACTCGAAGAGGTCAGTTCCTTGTAAATGGATTCCTGGGACCGGATGGGTGACGCACTATTTTTTTTGTTCATACTAGGTCTCCATTAAGGAGAAACCCAAGTTCACGCAACCGCTCCAAGGGCCCTCGGCAATAAAGGAAGGCCAGAGTGTTCACCTCGAGACTCGCCTGGAGCCAATGGGTGACGCCAACATGAAGGTTGAGTGGTGAGTGTTTCGAACCAGGGTTTCCGCTTTTGCTGCTGCAGACTTCTTGTTTTGCGCGAACAGTAATTCGTACCGTGTTTATCACGGCTGTCTTGGCCCCCATGATGCAGGTGGTAGCGCTGAATAAAAAAGAGTAACTAAATAAAGTAAACTCGTCGCCCCACGGCAACGTGGTACCCCTTCAGTTAACACTTCTCTCTCGTCTAGCTGGCTCATACTTTAATATGCAGTCACGGACAAAAGATTACAGGATGCGGTCTCGCGAAAAAAAAAAGCTATTTCTGCGTTTCCTCGCTGCCCGGTCAACTGGTATTCGCTCCAGCAGATGGTGCATACATGTCCGCTTATGTGTCGATGCTTTGCATTGACCTGTTTCCCCGCACAACGCAGAAGTACTCTTTTTTTTTCGTGAATCCGCATTCCGCAAGCTTTTGTCCGCGACTGCGCGTATCTTGAGCGAAAGGGACGGGGTCAAACGAAGGAACAGCATCGACAAGTATAGCGCAACTTCGAGCTAATTTATTTCCCGGAACGCAGCCAACCTTTATACACCTTGGAGCCTGCGCCACTGGGCAAGAAAGTAATGAAGGAAAAAGATAAAGAAGTTGAAAACTCAAGAATCAATATCAAAACGACGCATATACGATACTCACCGACAACACCACAACCAAAATGGAGTTCGAAACGTCAATTGCATGTGAACCAATAACCGACGGTCAAGGCATGGACAAGGTGACTAATGAGAAATCATAAGATTATTCGTAGCAGACGCGCGGTAAACGGAGTAAAAGGCTTCGTTGCAAAATATGAGGGAAACAATCATTAAGATTGTTTAAACGTTAAGAAGCGTCGATGACAGGCTACGCTAACACAGGCTGCCTGTGTGCAACAACGTGGAGGCCGGACTGCAGATCACTCCGTTGCGTGTGCCACCCTTTGTTTAACGGCATTGCGATTCTGCCAGGTGCAAAAAGATAAACGAAGAGAAATTATCGAGGCATTTTATTTGTGTAGTTAGGTGACAAATGTGTCAGCGCGTCATCGATTTTACCAGATTCTTGTTTTACTGCTGCACAAAGCAATCTCCTTTTAGACGGACGTGTATTCCTATAGCGTTCAGTGATATGGCTTGTTTTACCTTTTCACACGTTCACACTGCGTTTGCTTCGAATATCTGTAATTATTTTCGACTCTGCCTTTTGGCTTTTTCTTCGCGTTTCCTGAGAATAATCTTCACGATTTCTTCATTTGTTGCTATCTTTTGACTGCCTGACGTCTCGATTGCCTCGATATCACTTGCTGATCTGACTGGTTTTGCGACTACCCTTTTTACACTGCTTATTGCGTGTTCGCTGCCAATAATCTTGATGACATCGTGTCAGTTACCTGTGCATCGAGCACGCGTTGCTCATCACCGTGTTCTCGCTTTAAAATTCCTTTTTTTTTTTGTTGCGGAGTTCTTAATGAATACCGAGTGCATGTCATTTTGATATCTATTTTTCAGTTCTGAACATTATTTTTTCTTGCTTTGCCGGTGATTTGCTGCCCACTTACAGGTTCTCCCACGCGTATAACACTTGGCTGCTTTCAGAGAAATTAGTCAGTTCGAACTTGCGTACAACGCGTGTCGTCTGCGTTGGTTCGTTTGTGTACAAAATACGTAAACTCAAGAGTGGTGGACGTTGCGTGCATTTGAACAGGTTCCACAACGGTCGTCCACTGGCCACCGGTCATCGCTTCAAGACGTACTTCGACTTCGGCTACGTCGCTTTGGACATTTTGTACACATTCCCTGAGGACACCGGCACTTTTGAAGTCCGTGCCACCAACAAACTTGGAACGGATGTACTAACCAAGGAGATAACAGTTCAAGGTACGCTCGCACTGCCTGCTACAACTGCCATCAAATTATTGACCACGTATCATTTCACCCTTTCACAATTTTCCGGGATCTTTTATTGAATATTGGATTTGTGTTATCTTATTTATCCTTTCCAGCGAAAGCCTCTGTTGACACAAGCGCGATTCACGAAGTAGGGCTTGAGAAAATTGAGTACCTTGAGGGCTCTGGAGTTGATCACAGCAGCTACTTCCACATCGAAGAAGTCACAAGGACTAAGCCGTACTTCAAGGTGTGTATTAATTAGCATAGCAGCTTCTGAGAACAATAATTCTGCGGATACGGATATTCACCAAGCATGTGCTATTATTTGTTGTGCAGATTCCCCTTAAAGACCCCAAGGGACCCTTAAAAGAGGGTGATTCCATTGTGTTAGAATGCGCCATCGAGCCTCTTCAGGACCCTACCATGAAGGTGGAGTGGTTCTTTAATGGTCGCCCACTGCCGACAGGTAAGCAACAACACTTCTAGCTGTCTAGGTTCCTGTTCAAAATTATATTCGATTGCGAAAAGGCCATTACAGAATTTTCATTAATAAATAATTCATTCTGTGCAGGTCATCGGTTCATTACCAAGTATGACTTTGGACGAGCATTTCTTCAAATCTTGAACCTGGTGCCCGAAGATACCGGGCAGTACACTCTGCGAGCGACCAATCATCTTGGATCGGCGCATTCAACGTCTTGCATCAAGGTTATCGGTAAGATTATCAGCTAATTTCTCTTATTCCGAATTGTCGTGCTCAAAGCAAGAACAATAAAAATGCCGAACTAATTGGTATAGATCTCAATATAAATGTGCCTACTTAATGTTTAAGTGGGACTTACTGACTGTTGTCTAGAAATACATACGACACCCTCGCTTTTTAGCGCTGTAGCGTATGTACAGACCGCAACAATAAGCCTAATTTTGGGTAATAACTGCGCCTGGATTGAAGTTAGAGCGAGATCGCTTGCCTATGACGGACGCAAGTCCTGTCTGGTCATGCATACGCTGGCATGAACCAAGAGCAGCGCTCACAGCTGTTGTTTTGATCTGGCAGGCAAGTCCGGCGTGATCACCGAGTCGCAGTACCCCGAAGGCTGGGAGAAGATCCAGCACCTGGAAGACCACTCGCGTTACGCCCGCCAGGAGCACGTGGAAAGTGTCATCACACAGAAGCCCACCTTCAGCCGGCCGCTGCACAACGTGGAGACCGTGGAGGGAGCCAACGTGCACCTCGAGTGCCGGCTGCAGCCTGTCGGGGACCCCACCATGCGGGTCGAGTGGTTCCGCAACAGTGTGCCCATCAAAGTCGGTTCGTAACCCTTTCAGTGCCGGTCGTACAAATCTGTTCGCAGTTGCTTGCGCGAAGACGCTAAAGCTCACGCGACGTCTTTCGCAGGCCATCGATTCAGGCCAGCGCACGAGTTTGACTACGTCGCCTTGGACATCCTCAGCTTCTATCCCGAGGACTCTGGCATCTACACGTGCAAGGCCACCAGCTCTCTCGGTGAAAATGTGACGTCCTGCAACGTGAACTGCTTTGGTGAGCATGCCACCTGCTCCTCGCGGCGAGCTTTCTGACACAAGGGTCAGACAGCCGCCGCTTCATGAACATTAGGAATGTAAGAAGCAGGAGTAATGTAAGGCGGGAAAATACCGAGCGCCGACCAATCTTGTTAAAATAAAAGACATTTTGGACCCGCTACGGGGGCCTTGATCGCAATGAAGATATGGAAGTGAAGGTTAATTATATAGGCTTCATGATGTGACGTAAGCAGCGGGTGTATATCGGGGGTTGATTGCCTTATTTATTATTTATTTATTTATTTCATAAAGACTGCCGACTGCCCTTTGGCGGTCAAGGCAGGAGTGCACAAAGAAAAAAAATTACAAAGTGGTAACAACAAAAATAACAGCGACAAAGGGCGATTACAGTACGAGGACAAAATTCAATAAGGCCAACGGGAAGCAAAAAAAGTACAGGCAAATCATCCGACGTCAAACAGACCAAGTGAACAGAATAAAAACAAGGGAACCTAAATACACTGTGTACTAGACACGCTACTGCGATACATGAGCCGAAACAGCAGACAAGAAGGATTCTGAAGATACCAGGTTGGTGATATCGCTTGGCAGTCGGTTCCATTCGGAAATGGTACGTGGGCAATTGGGCGGGTGTGCCGTCGTCTGAAGGGATTCAAGTGAAGGCTTGTTGTCTTGTTGTTTTCCTTTCCAATTACCTTCGTGGTGTCCCAGTCGATGCCGTTGCCCGAGGAGACAGCATGTTCAGTCAACGCGCTTGCTGCCACGTGCTTCTTGTCGACATCATTGTTGTGCTGTTGTAATATTTTCTTGAAATTGCCCATTTCACCAATAACTAATCACCCAAGCAAAACGCGATTAGGATAGAATTCCATTCACTGTATTCAGGAAGGACACGCACACCTGCATGTACCTTAACTTCAGCTCCATGCACCCAACCTCTCACGAAAAAAAAATGGTGGTTGCGTCACTTGTACGCCATGACTTCCATCGATTCATTGCGAACAGGGCCCCAGCAGCGGGGCCGAAACGTCTTGTATTTTAACAAGACTGGACGGCACTCGATATTTTTCCCGCCATGAACATTCGCGACCAGCCGGATTTCCATCAAACCCTGGATTTCACGAGTAATGTAACAACTGTATAGGCATCGTAGGGAATGGTATTAGAATGGCAGACGAAGAAAGCATCGGGGTTGATAATGGAAGTATGTAACTGAAGAGCTCTATGTCAACATAAAGTTACACGCACTGTTTTTACGTTACTGTCCTGTCTTGTCGTTTCAGCCAAGTCGCAGCTCATTCTGGAGTCTCAGCACCCTGAAGGCCTTCAGAAAATACAGCAGTTGGAAGACCAATCTCGCTACCGCCGCGAGATAATTGAGGAGACAACCGTGAAGACCAAGCCCTCCTTCACATCTAACATGACGGCTCTGAGCCTCCGCGAAGGACAGAACGCCCACCTGGAGTGCCGACTTGAGCCTGTCAACGACGCTGACCTCAGGGTTGAATGGTTCCGCAACGGCGTCTCTCTCCCCATCGGTGAGTTGTCGTCGCATTCACAAATGTGCGCAGCGACGCTAAAATGAAAAAAAAAACCTGCGCGTTTTACAGGTCATCGGTACAGGCCATTCCATGACTTTGGCTACGTCGCACTGAACATTCTGTCCCTTGTTCCTGAGGACTCGGGAACCTACACCGTGCGTGCCACCAATTCTCTTGGCAAGGCCGAGCTGTCCACGACAATTAATGTCGAAGGTTGGTTGCGCTATGGTCGAATGAATTCAAACGAAATACTGCATGATCGCAGTTGGCGCATTTCACAATAATAAGCACGGCGCAAGTGACACGTGTCTATTTATTTTACGCAGGAAAGTCTTCCATTGACACGGACACTCAACACCCTGAGGGACTGCAAAAGATCCAGGCCCTCGAAGGCCACCAGTACGTATGCGCCGCTATGGTTGCATTTTTTCTTTAAAGCTGGAAATACAGCAGCACCGCTGGAGAGAACAAATCCTGAGCTGCTCTTTCTGTTTGATTGCGCAGCTATGAGAGGGACACTGACGATCTGGACCAGTCAGTTACGACAGCGCCCGTATTCACATCAGCTCCCAAATCCATCGTGGTCCAAGAGGGACAGAAGGCGCATCTGGAGTGCCGCCTGATCCCCGTGGGAGATACCAAGCTGAAGGTCGAGTGGTTCAAGAACGGCCAGCCGGTGCCAGCAGGATCTCGTTTCGTCGAGATGTGCAACTTCGGTTTCGTGTCTCTGGACATCCTCAACACCTACGCTGAAGACTCCGGCACCTACACCTGCAAAGCCACGAACCAGCTGGGAGAAGCTGTCGTGTCTGCTCAACTCAAGTGCCACGGTAAGTGTATGGCAATGTATCAGTGGCGCCTTCCAGTCATTTTTCTCAGCTAAAATTGCTCAATAAACAAAACACTGTTACCTTCGCAGCCGAAAAGTCGTTGATACTGGACACGCAAAACCAGGAAGCGTACGAAAAGATCCAGCAACTCGAGGACTACGGACGCCAAGCAAGGCCCGCCTATGTCGTGGAAGAGATCACCACGCAAGCGCCCGTGTTTACTCAAGCTATGAAGAACCTGAGCCTCAACGAAAACCAGAGTGCTCACTTTGAGTGTAAGCTCATACCAGTGGGCGACCCCAACCTCAAAGTGGAATGGTTCCACAACGGACTCCCCATACAGAAAGGTACTTGCTTCATCCGCGAGAAATTTAGTGAAAGCAGCTTCTGAATTTCGAAATTCTTTTCAGCCAACCGGGTCAACACCATTCATGACTTCGGATTCGTCGCTCTTGACCTGAGCTACGTCAAAGCACAGGACTCGGGCACTTACACTTGCAAGGCAACCAACTCCCTGGGATCTGCCGTTTGTTCTGCCACTCTCAACGTCCAAGGTGAAATTTATTCCATGCTTCTCTTGCCCTTCTAAATGCATCACGTCGTTTAAGGATATTAGCTATATGCATGCGCGCCCACTGAATTAGGTGCACAGGTAGTGCATAATGATCTCGAAGCACGGGGTGCACGTGCGCATAGTACAAGTTTTGCGTGCTTTACAAGTTGTTGGAGTCTTATTACCAGTACAAAGGACGCATACAGTCCTTCCAACGGTAATAATTTTGAAGCATTATGCTGACTGCAATGTGGTCGAGCTATCCAACTTCAATAAATTTCTGTCTCAAAATTTGTGGGGCATAAAACGCAAAAACGAATGGTTTCATTTTCAGATTCCAAGTCGCTGGTGTTCGACACTCAACACCCAGAGGGACTTCAGAAGATTCAACAGCTCGAGGAACTAGGACGTTACAAGCCAGAAGTGACGCAGGAAGCCCCGTGTCCGGGCCCACCGATGTTCGTCACCCAGCTCCAGGGCCCGAGCCGTCTGACAGAAGGCGAAAGTGCGCACCTGGAATGTCGCATTGCGCCCTACCCCGATGCCACTATGAAAGTGCAGTGGTTCCACAATGGCGTCGAGCTGCAGTCCGGTGCGTATGCTATTTCCGTGGACACCCATATCTGCTCTTCTAGTACTCTAGACTAATGAATTCTCTTCCCAATCGGCAGGTCATCGTTACCGGACGATGTACGACTTCGGCTTCTGCGCCTTGGACATTCTGTCAGCGAATGCTGAGCACTCCGGCGAGTACGTGGTCCAGGCCACGAATGAGCTTGGCACCGCGAGGTCCACGGCGCGCATTCATGTTGACGGTAAGTAGTCGCGAGCATAATTCAGTTTCCGGCAGTACAATTAGTCAATGCTTTCTGCAGCCAAGGGTGGCGTCATCCTCGAAAGCCAGCAGCCAGACGCCCTCCCGAAGATCAAGCAGCTCGAGGAATCATGCGGCTACATCAGGCCAACGCAGGAAGAAGTGGTGATCAAGGACAAGCCTAACTTTGTTCGGGGTCTTTACAACCTGGAAACTCTGCATGAAGGCCAAAGCGCTCACCTTGAGGCTACGCTGACACCAATCAACGACGCTAACATGAAGATTCAGTGGTTCCACAACGGCGTAGAAATTCCGCTTGGTAAGTGACGGAAACAACGGTACCGACCCTACGTACTGTACTTGTTGCAATGAGAGGGCTAACTACTAATTCCCTTCTTTTTCACACAGGCCACAGGTTCAAGACTGTTTCTGACTTTGGCTACGTGGCTCTCAACATCCTCTACGCCTACCCAGAGGATTCTGGCACATACATGTGCAAGGCAACCAATCAGCTCGGCGAAGCCGTTACCACGTGCTCAATCAACGTTCTCGGTGAGTTACTGAAAAACAAACTACTTCCCAGTGGATTCTAACGTACGTTTATTACGATAAAACAGGAAAGTCCGCCATTGTAACCGACACCTACCACGAAAAGGGCCTGGAGAAAATCAGGCAACTTGAAGAGTACCAGGCGCCGGAGAAGCCTGAACAGGTGATCCAGCTGCAAAGGCCCGTGTTCACGGTGCCTCTGAACTCGCTGGACGGTCTTGTGGAAGGACAGAGCGCTCACTTGGAGTGCAGACTCGAGCCCATCAATGACGCTGATCTCAAAGTTCAGTGGTACGTCAACGGCGTGGAAATCCGGCCAGGTGAGCTTCTTTAACACTAGGCAGCAGTGCTGCTATGGCTTCGTTCATAAGCCGACTCCAGCGGTATATGCATTGGTACCAAATATTTCTTTCTTGCAGGACATCGGTTCAGGACGACGCACGACTTTGGATATGTGGCCCTCGACATTATGTATGTGTATGCCGAAGATAGCGGAACCTACATGTGCAAGGCAACCAACTCTCTCGGAGAAGCGGTTACAACGTGTAACCTGCGTGCCCTACGTAAGTTAATAAAAAAATGTCATTTTAATTGGCTGATGCCCGAGGTATCTCTATATTCTAAAATAATATCTCACGATTGAAAGAGTACAAGGTTATATAGGGCGGTTCGTAAAATAGATATTTAACGCAGTGCTCTTGCAAAAGAAGCTCGCATACATCGCGTGCCTGGCAATTAATACGTGATTTGTTGCTATTCTTATAGCCAAGCAAAAGATCTTCTATGATACGCATCATCCGGAGGGTCTTGAGAAAATCCGGGAGCTCGAAGCGCAAGTGAAGTACCAGTCTGCCGAAATTCAGGAGAAGCCGATCTCAAAGCCTGTGTTCATCACTGAACTGAGGGGAACCCAGGAGATCTCGGAGGGTGAAAGCGCCCACTTGGAGTGTCGCGTAAGTTTGCGTGTGTCCAGAACGTGCGTCTGCGAGCAGTCGCACTTATATATATACGTTCGGAAGCTTACGTTTATATCCTAACCTACTTCAGGTGGAACCAGCCCACGACGCTAAGTTGAAGATTGATATCCTTCACAACGGACGGCCGCTTACAGCTGGTAATGAATGTTCTATACACGGCGAAAGTAGCGTTTACAAAAATACCATCGTATCCTAAACTGTTCAAAACGTTTCGCAGCGACGCGCGTTCACATCACCAGCGACTTCGGCTACGTGGCGATAGACGCGACAAGCGCCATTCCAGAGGATTCCGGCACTTACACGGTGCGCGCCACTAACGACCTAGGAACTGCCGAGACAACAGCCACGCTGCGGGTCCTGCCAAAATCCAGCATCATCTCCGACACCCAGCACCCAGAAGGTGAGTCCTGCCTTCTCCAGCACAGCCTCTGACTGCACAAATCGATGGTGCGAAAAACTTTGTTTTCGCTATGCTTGCTTGACAGGACTGGCTAAGATCAGGGAGATGGAAGACGAGTCTCGTTTCAAGCGTGAAGTCATCCAGGAGCCAGTCACCTACCAGACGCCCGTGTTCACGGTTCCTCTGCAGAACCTGGAGAACCTCGTTGAAGACCAGAGAAACGTCCACCTGGAGTGCAGGCTGATCCCAGTCGGAGATCCTACCCTCAATGTCCAGTGGTTCTTCAACGACACGCCACTGATGGAAGGTTGGTGCACTTTTTTGTTTCACTTCCATATGACGTTACGTTCTCATTGCATACGCCGATTGTGCAGAGTCACATATTCCGATTTTTATCTCGAAGTGACATCGCCCCTAACGTGCAGTGTTAGGTCCAACGTTTAATGCGTTAAGGGAGCACCCAAACGCAGCCATACGGTGTCCTGAATGTTACACATTTTGCGTATATAGTTGCGTAGTCGGAATTGGAATATAATAATAATTGGAATAGTCTGGGAAGTGAAAAACAAAGAACTCGAATTGGAATATAATCAGAACTGGCTATATTGCCGAGTGAAAGAAGCAGGCTATCGCATTTGCTCTGCATCAGTCCAATAGATCGTCTTTAAATTTTTTTATCTCCTGAGCGGACTAATAAAATGGTGTTCCGTGAACCAATTGTCGTGCCCTGGAACCAACCTAGTTGACCGAAGGCTTGCGGCGGCTCTCGCGCTGCCTGCTTCACTGCTGAAGGCACTGCGGAAATCAAGTGTAACTTATTTTAATGAGATATTATTGCTTATAGCGCACCGGTAACCGGATTAGATTTATTATGACAGGTGCTAGTTTCAAACAACCGTCTACTGCGGCTTCGATGCGCGCTTGGCCGACGTACTGGAACATAGCATCTGCAGAGGCTATGTTGCAGTACGCCGGCGGGCGGCACATCGCTGCAGGAAGCGTGCCGATAGCGTGCGTGCACTGTATCCATGCTTCTGGTAGACGTAAGCATATCTACTGCCATGTTTTATATATAGAATTGTCTATATACAGAACTTTTTCGCGATGCCCCCCTCCCCATATTTCGATATATTCAGGACTGAATGCATACTTTCCTTTCGAGGAATACTAGTAATTCAATACCTGAGACTACCTGTCAAGAGCACATCCACCAATCTTATTCTTCTAGCTATTTATTCTGACATTTCTCATATATGTCTTTATTTTAATTACAGGCACGAGGTTCCATCCAGTTCACGACTTTGGCTACGTTGCACTCGACATGGACTACGTGCGCCCGGAGGACACTGGCGTCTACACGTGCAAGGCCACCAATTCCCTGGGCCAGGCAGTGACCACCTGCATGCTCAAGGTTAAACGTAAGTTTACTTTCTGCTATAATTTCATATTTCCCTAACTAGGTCGCCATCACTCCAGAGCTATAAAAAAACCGAGCCTAAACCTCATGTTCTGGCTCCGCGTACCAATTGCAGCCAAGGCGTCCATTCTTCTGGACACCCTGCAACCTCAAGGCTACGAGAAGATCCGTGAGCTGGAAGACTTGAAGGGCCAGAAGCCTCCGGAGAAACCAGACGCAGTGTACGAAAAGCCAGTGTTCACCAGCCACTTGGTTGGTCCTGGCGAGATAAACGAGGGACAGCCTGCACGTCTGGAGTGCCGCTGTGTCCCTGTCGGAGACCCTGACCTCAAGTTCTACTGGTACGTCAACGGCATCGAGCTTCCAAAAGGTGCGTGCTTCTTTTTTTTTTCTTGAAAAATGCTCACACCGACCATACTTGATATCTGCATAGTTTTGAACCTTAGTTAAGAGGATTTGTAATATTGCTATTTTGCTTTACATACAGAGTAGCAGTGTGAAGAGAATGAAGATAGAGCTAAATGAATAACAACACTGAGTAAACAAAAACTAATAGTGAACACAAATGGCAGATGAGTGTGGACCGCCTTCACACAAGCACCCGAACAGGTTGTTGTCCTCATTGATCGGCGCCCCTTCTTGCCGAAAATTAAGTGCACTGGCAGACGTTAGTTCTGCGGAATCAAGCGACTGATTTTGATTTTCAGGTTCGAGGTTGATTCCCAACAACGACTTTGGATTTGTGACCCTGGACATCCTGTCGGGCATCGCGGAAGACTCTGGAGTCTACATGTGCAAAGCGGTGAACAAGGCAGGAGAAGCCGTCACTTCAACTTCACTTCGAGTGAAAGGTGGGTCATAGAAAACATAATTGTGCGTATGGTCACGAGGAAATGCGGAAAAAAAAACAAAGCGATAAACGTCTGGGCATATCATCATCTTTATGTTGTGAAGTTGGCGCAATATATTGTAGCACTCGTTAAAAGCGAAGTTAATATTGCGAAATAAATAGGAATAAAAGAACAACAATTGGCAGCCTGTTTGCGCGGGTCGAAGCAATATAGACGTAAACTTTTTGTCACGCAGTTTCTTGTTTGTGCAACGCAACGTCACGTGAGAAGGCCAGAGAATAGCACTCGAAACTTAAACGTTTAACTTGGGCGCTCATATGGATCAAGGGGCTTTACAGTTTTAGGGGCCCTTCGTTGTCGTCCTGTTCAGGTAAACATTGGCTTTAGGACATAAGACCGCACTTTTTTTACATAGCTTTATTACATAGCCGCTAACCATATCTTACTATAAAATGCGCAACGACAGCTGAATGCGGCTGTCTCCGGGAACTGCTTAACTCATTTTTTTTTTAGTCACTACTGCGCGATGACTCTGCTTGGTCTTTCACGGCGAAGTAGGTTAACTGGCTAGCAGCCGACTATTCACACGTCATAGAGACTCGTCACAAGAGGAACGTTGCCTTGACGCAGGCCGAGCTGGTGTGCTGCTGGACTCCCACCATCCCGAGGCGTACAGGCAGACGCAGAAGTTCGAGTACGACTCCAGCCGCATTCCTGAGAAGTGGTCCGACGAGAAGCCCAAGGCGGCGCCAGTGTTTGTGCAGCACTTGAACAACATCGATGGCGCTGTTGAAGGCCACTACCTGCGCATCGAAGGGCGCATTGAACCTACCAACGACGACAAGCTCAAAGTCAAATGGTTCAAGAACGGCAAGCCTCTGGTCATGGGTGCGTACATTTTCCTCACTTGGAATTCGTGTTTTTTAATGAATTCGCGAATGATTGGATAAGAGTATGAAGGTATAGATAGAGAATTTCGACAGGTCAAAAATGACTGCACTTGCTTGCTTACTTACTTCCAGGTACTCGTATCAAGCCTACGGACGATTTCGGCTTGGTTTCGTTGGACATTTCCAGCGCTAGACCGGACGATTCTGGAATTTACACCTGTAAGGCCACCAACGATGTTGGCGAAGCTATATCGACGTGCACAATCAAGGTTGAAGGTGAGCTTTTTGAACAACAACTGTGCGGCTGAACCTGGGAGGGTTGCTCCATCGAGCGTTCTTACGACGTGCTTTGCATTACAGGCCGTGAGAACATCATCCTGGCTTCCCAGCACCCCGACTCGTTGCCCAAGATCCGCCAGCTGGAAGAGTATGTGCCGCCTGAGAAGTACGTGCCTGAACCAGATTACGAAGGGCCCGTGTTCGTCACGCACCTCAACAACCTGGAGATCCGCGAGGGTGCGACTGCGCACTTCGAGTGCCGAGTGGAGCCATCCAAGGATCCCACGCTCAAGGTGGAATTCCTCAAGAACAACAAGCCAGTGCCTGCTGGTAAGCTCAAACCCATCGACGTGTTTTCTCTGCTCACCGGGAACGCTTCAAAGTCGCATGCTTTCAAAATATGCATTGCGCAATTTCTGCATGTGCGTTGGTGTGATATGCGCCACGTCTGCACGCGAGGTTGATCATCAAGGTAATGTTTGAAACCGAGTCGTTGGCGGCCGAAGAAAGCCAAGTTTATAAGAAGCTCAGTTGTAAACCTGAACGAGCAAAACGTGAGAGAAGCTGCTCGACGGATACGGATGAGAATGAAATCGGTACTTTTATTTCTTCGTTTTTGAGGCGAAAAACAGTCCTTCTGACTAACAGACCATAACAACACCTGTAGCATAAAAGGCCTAAGTGTAGCAAAAAGAAAAAATAAACTCCGCGCTCGAGGAGATAGAGATGCTAACAAACAAAATGCTGCCTTGCGAGGCGCTTTGTTCATGCAGTCAGAGCGTAGTTAAAGCACCCTTCCGCCGCCTGCAGGTTCAAAGTACAACTTCAACAACGACTTTGGCTTCGTCACACTGGATGTCAGCAACGCATACCCGGAGGACGCCGGCATCTACACGTGCCGAGCCCGCAACGCGAAGGGCGAAGCGGTCACTACCGGCTCTCTCAAAGTCCAAGGTACACCTTTGTCTACGAAGGCGTTAATACTACATCGCGCCCTTACATTTTAGTTTTAAAGTGCTTGGAAGAGAAGTTACATCAAAGCAAAAACATTTAATTGAAAACTCTTCTAGGAAAAAGCGGCGTGCTGTCCGACACTCTTCACCCAATGGGCGCACAGGGACTGTCCAAGGTCCAGGAGCTAGAGACTTCCTACTTGACCAGATACCAGGTACTCTTTTCCCACTGAACTTTGAAGCAGTGATTAGGCTTAGGCGGCAGATGCGGTTACACGGCACCAGATGCTAAAGAATCGCATGGCCCGTTGCAGGCTCCCGTCGAAGAGGCTGAGAAGGTGTTCCCGCGCCCGGTGTTCGTGGTGCCCCTTGAGCCAAACTTCTCCATCCAAGAGGGTAGCCCTGTCACCCTCGAGTGCAAGGTGGAACCAGCAAGCGACCCGAAGCTCAGGGTCGAGTGGTTCCTGAACGGCAAACCACTTGCGCCAGGTGGGGCTCATTTTTCCTCGCTGCACGCGTAGCTCTTGAAATGCAGCAACTTGGTCTGTCTCTTTGCTGAACGCTTGCAAGCGGTAACTTAGGTACGAAAGTGCTGCACGTCTAGCAGCTGTTGAAACAGTCCACTGCAGTCTGACAGTCATGAAAGGTCGGCTAGCATGAGAATAATCTGGGTTTCGTTTGAAGTTTTTGAAAATGACGCACTGCAGTTGGCTTCACAGCTCAAACATTAATAATGCAGCGAAGCCAGCTTTGACGAGCACAAAATACGAATATACGACCATAATGGGAAAAACGGCGCACTAAAGACACAAGACCAGAAGAAAGAGGACGAGCGCTGTGTCCTGTGTCTGTTTCTTCTGGTCTTCTGTCTTTTGTGCGCTGTTTTGTTTCCAATATAATCTTATACCAACTCGCTCAACTGAACGTTCTACTTATACGAATTCAGACCTGTGTTCATTTCTCACCACCTGAAACGATTGTAACGGTCGCGCATCGCTTTAAAATCCTAGTCGTGGTATCCATGTCAAAGCGTAACTTAAACCGTTTTCAGCGGTACACGAAAAGTCCATCGCATCAACTCGGTATCGGATTGGAAGGTCTCCCAAAAAATGAAAGGAGAGCCTAGAGATGAAACTTTGTAGCCTCGGCTGCTTCAAATAGCTGCAAAAAGACTGCAGCGCAGTCGTCACGAAGGCTCCTTGTCTGGTTTTCCAGGATCCCGGCACACCCTCACACACGACTTCGGCTTCGTTGTGCTGGCCATGACCGACTTCTGGGGACGAGACGCCGGCGTTTACACCTGCCGCGCCAGCAACGCCGCAGGCGAAGCCTTTACCACAACCACAATCACGTGCCTGAGTAAGTATCAGCATCGAAACGTGCCACAGCGCTTTTCGCATTCTTTTCTTCTTACCCACCAAAATTGCGTGTGGGAAAAAGACGTTAGTGCGGTCTGTTGAGCTGGATTATACAGCAGGGCGGACATTCTCTGCCTCATTTGGACCAATATTCAGACGATTAATTAACTTAAATTAACTAATAAGCATTTTGTTCTTCACCTTAGGGGGCAAGGTCATATTGTGAAGTTGATGGCCTTGAACATCCGAGGTGAGCTCTGTTTTTAAAGTTTCGTAATCTGCAACGTGGTTCGAAAACTCGAACGTCAAAAATACGCATTTGGAAGCTTATTGAACCCGCCGCGGTGGCTCAGTGGTTAGGGCGCTCGACTACTGATCCGGAGTTCCCGGGTTCGAACCCGACCGCGGCGGCTGCGTTTTTATGGAGGAAAAACGCTAAGGCGCCCGTGTGCTGTGCGATGTCAGTGCACGTTAAAGATCCCCAGGTGGTCGAAATTATTCCGGAGCCCTCCACTACGGCACCTCTTCTTCCTTTCTTCTTTCACTCCCTCCTTTATCCCTTCCCTTACGGCGCGGTTCAGGTGTCCAACGATGTATGAGACAGATACTGCGTCATTTCCTTTCCCCTAAAAAACCAACCAACCAATTATTGAGTTGGCTTTCCCGCATCACATATTTATAAAATGTCGTCGCTGCGCGTGGTACCGGCGCCGAAATCACGCTTACTTCTTCTACATCATCAAATACACTAAATGCGCCTGTATTTGACGCATAAGAAGTGGGAGACATGGCATTTTATAATATATATTTAATTCGGAAAAGCCCACTCAACGAGCTTTGAAATGCGCATTTTTGCCGTTCGGTATTTCGATCCACATTGCCGATTACGAAAATTTAACAAAACAGGTCACCTTGGATCTTGACGGCCATCAATTTTCGTAACATAACCTTGGCCCTTGAGATCAAGAATGAAAAAGTTAATTTCGGGTACATAATGTCGGCCTTTCACTACAATCCAACCCAACAGGCGGCACCGACGTATCTCGCGCAGTTTTTAAAATAAAATACAAAGGTAAAAAAATCACCCTGAATATTGGGAGTAAGAACGCACAAGGAGTAAAATATTTCTCAAGCAAACAAAACCCTCTTCTTCAGTGGCTTGTTTGTTCTGAAGTTTGCCGCGTTCCTGGGAGTTTGTTTTGATGCCGATCCCGGAGAGGTACACAGAGTGGGTCGCTCAAACCGCTCGCAACGGTGCTAACCTCTAACCCACGCTGTCTCGCTGCAGCCCGCAAGGGCGTGCAGGAGGACACGCTGCACCCGGAGGGCCGCAAGGGCCTCGAGTCCATCCAGCACCTGGAGGAGTCGCTGACGCGCGTGCCCGAAGCGATCCAGGAGGAAGCCGCTGGCCAGCCGCCAGTCTTCACATCTCAGTTCGTCAACCTCAAGGACCTGAACGAGGGCGAGATCGCCCACTTCGAGGCCACGCTGACGCCAGTCGGCGACCAGACCATGCAGGTGGAATGGTTCTTCCGCGGCAAACCCCTCAAAGCAGGTGCGCGCTGGGCACTGAAATTACTTTACTTCCTTCGTGGCGAGTTCTCGGGCAGACGCGTGACGAGTGCGTGCGCCGTGTCGCAGGGCACCGCATCCGGACGGTCCACGCGTTCGGCATGGTGGTGCTCGAGATCTTGGGGACTGTGCTGGAGGACTCTGGCCGCTACACTTGCCGTGCGACCAACAAGTGGGGCAAGGCCGAGGTCACCGTCGACCTCGAGTGCACCGACAAGACCAAGGGACAGCGGCCGCAATTCACCACGCAGCTGCAGAACCTCATGGACCTCAAGGTTAGTGACCGACAGTCGAGTTTATCTTGCTTCACGCTCCCACTTGGACAGGGTACGTGTGAACACGAGCAGGAACAAAATGGTGCGTGGTGCTTTGTAACAACAGGACAGGACCTTTACGGTGCATATTTTAATTAGTAGATGCGTCGGAGAAATAATATTGCCGTATTAACAGAATTTGTGATTAAAAAATAGCTCGAAGGGAAAACGACGACGCAAACAAGCACTAACCCGCAACTGTCTACGCCATCCTGTCCGTCTTTCGTCATCTGTTCACGCTATCTTTTATCGTGAACATAAACCAGCTCGCCCAATTTTCGGTATTGCTTATACGAAACTGTCCTGTGTCTTTTTCTCAGCTTATTCTCGACCGCTGCTCGCATTTGATTACGATGTCTCAAACACAACTTCTAACAGCCTTAACCATACCGTGTATGCTCGCAGGAAGGAAACAGCGCTCACCTCGAATGCCACCTGGTGCCTGTTGGCGACCCAGACATGAAGGTCGAGTGGTACAAAAACTCGCAGCCACTTCGCGACAGTAAGTATGGGCATTTTTCAGACTGAAAGAGCGCGCCTAAATGCTTCTTGCCATTATGACCCTAAGACAGGGGAGTAGGTACGCCACACGATTTACGGCTCCCTCGGTTGACAGAAAAGCGACAGGTTAAGCTATGATATGACAAAGAACTTCCTCAGAGGTTATAGTCAGAAGATAATCTTGTTGGCCGCTGCTACTAGTTGTAACAAACTTTCATCGAGGTGCTTATTTTGCTATCGCTCGTTCTCACTGCCATACGCAGGTCTAAACACGTAAAGTGCAGTCATGTTGTTCCTGTTGGGGTCACGTTGAGGAAGCGCGACCATTGTCTCATTTGAATTGTTTTGCTGCTGCAGAGCTTAGCACACGCGCACAAAAAACTCGTGACTCGGCGGTGTAGCTGAACGCCCGTTTCCTTTCTTAAGGTTCTCGCATCAAGACACTCAGCGACTTCGGCTACGTGGTGATGGACATCTCATTCGTGCACGCCGAAGACTCTGGAGACTACGTGTGCGTGGCCACCAACAAATACGGCTCCGACGCCACTAAGTGCACCATTCAGTGCGCAGGTGAGCGCCTCGTATTGTGTTCTTACTGAAAATGTGTCCTATAAGTGCATATTACTGGCATGGAACCATGGCGCTCCTAATTCTCTGGTGACTCATTCACTCTGCGGTAGCTGCAATTGAATTTGCAAAAACAAACGAAAAACCTCTTCCCTTCATTTTTGTTTTCCTTCTTAGGCACTGGCAAGATATTCAGGGACTCGCTACAGCCGCAATCCCTTGACAGGATCGCTGAACTGGAAGGTGCTTCGGCTCTCACCAGGTAATGACCGTCTAATGTTTTGTTTCCCCAAATAAACTCGACACAAATAAGAGTGCTAGTCAGAGGTATGACAGGGAACTTTATCCTCGTTTAGAGCAGGACACGGCTACGCCTCATCGGAGCCGCGTAAACTTCTCCTGTAGCACTTCTGTCTTACGCTGTTTCACTCTATTAAACAACAGTGACGTTGACTTGACTGTATTCTTCCGCACAAGGACATCGGCCGTGATGGAGGCGACCCGGCTTCAGCCGCCCAAGTTCCTGTCACAGCTGAGCAACATCACAAACCTGGTCGAAGGCCAGAGCGCACACTTCGAGTGCCAGCTGGTGCCGGTCAACGACCCAGACCTCACGGTTGAGTGGTACTTCAATGGCCAGCTGCTGCGCTCAGGTACGTTTTGCACAGAGCATCCAGTGGCTAGCTGGAGACACTTGTTTCGAACACCAACCACTACTGGCTACTGCGCAAAGCGCTAAGAACAGAACAATAGACGTTAGATGGGCTTTCACGCGCTCCAGGTCGAAACCCGAGAAAAAGAAAAGGGAGCTGGAATGCGAAATGAAACGCGCAAGTAAGCTGGTTACTTCTGCCAAGAGAAATTGAAATTCCCTGAGAGATAACACTCACCTCTGACTACGTTGGCGTCAATCAAATTAGGGGATGCGTTACTGATGAGATCTGAAGCACATCGGCAAGTTCAAGTACCGTTTGTGGCATTTTTAAATGCTCGTGGGTCAGCGTGGCGTCTTTGCGCACGTCAAGAGACGATTTGGCATTTAAATTCAATAAACACAAGTCTGTTTTATCCAGCGATCGCGGGCGCACGCCCTACACATTATTTGACGGCGCACTGTGACAAATAATCATTGCTTTCCCCTTTTCATTGGTTTGTTTGCCGCAATGAATCTCTGAAGTCAACGCTGCACACAAAGGCAACCCCATTTGCATTTTGAATTGCATCCCCTGTTTTTTGCCGCGTTTCGCCACAACCATTAATACGAAATATCAGGTCACTAGCTCAGCTATCTCGCGCTCTACGGAACCGGCCCTGGCTAACTAGCGTAACGGGTGTCGAATTACCTGCAGGACATCGTTTCCGGACGTTCCACGATTTCGGCATCGTTATCCTGGACATCCTGTACTGCTACGGAGAGGACTCCGGCGAATGGGTCTGCAAGGCCACGAACAAGCTCGGCTCAGATGTGACCCGCGCGACACTACAGTGCAAGTGTGAGTACTCAGCATCATCTAATCGTGTGAAAAGTACTGAATTTCATGGTTGTAAACTAGAAAAAGTCTGAAAACTGTGATTAGGAGGAATGAACAAGAGGTACTAGCGCTTGCGGAACTCAACTAAATGTGCGCATTTTGTATTAAGAACCATTAATTATAGGTTCTACCGAAAACAAACGCAGGAGAAAAAAATATTCCCGAATAAATGGTTCACCAAGTGAAGAAGTGTGAAAACTTGCTCCTTACGAACGCGCCTTTAAGATGATCCATGGGTTGCGCATATGCGGAACTAGCAGGCCCAGCAGGCCTAGGGGGGAAAATATGAATCAGGGTGACGGCTTCGGGCTCCTATGGCTCTGCAAGGCACGCAACTGTCCTAACTGGCGACACTTAGGCTTTGCTAGTACCCCCAGAAACAACTGATGGTGCTTTTCATTTTGCAGCCAAGAGCTCCTTGATCCTGACTCCTCAAGTGCCCCCTGAAATGGCCTCGGCGACACAGAACATCATCGCTCTCGAAGAAAGCCTGTACCGCACTGCGGCGGTCATTGAGCCCGAGGGACCCGCTGAGGCGCCTCGTTTCACCGTACCGCTCACTAACGTTGAGGATCTGAGGTACGACAGTTGCCGAAAACCATATCGGTTGTTCGAATGTTGTTCTTTGGACTCAAACCGCGCGTTCTTTACACTACCATACAATTAAGCGTTCTCTATTTGGCCCACAGGGAGGGAGACAACGCACATCTGGAAGCCCGGCTGACGCCTACAGATGATCCAGACCTGACTGTGGAATGGTTCAAGAACAACATGCCGCTGATGTCAGGTGAGAGACCAGCATTCTCGTTGAGTATAGACTTCACTTAACTGCAAGCAGCAGGAAAAGAAAATAATACCAATTTCTCGTATCATAGCTTCGAACATGAGTAGAGAAAATGAGTTACGACGACAAGTTGTCTCCGCTGATTCACACACAGGGCTTAAACAACGACGTTCAGTGCGTATTTCTTGGTTCTTCAATACAGTCAAGATCACTGGAGAGGCTAGATAAATAGATAACTGCAACATGTACAAGCACCAAATGTATCCATACTGTGCCAGGGTGTGCTTTCAAACCGACAGCAAATTGCTTTACGTCAAGCTCTTTCTAAACACGGGGCTAAAACCGTGACACTGCTCCTTGCCCCAGGAACAAGAATCCGAACCATCAACGACTTCGGCTTCGTGGTGCTCGAAATGAGCCCTGTGTACCCGGAGGACTCCGGCGTCTACTCCTGCCGTGCTAGAAACCGTTTCGGCGAGGCCGTCACCACATGCACACTCAAGTGTCAAGGTAAGGTGGCTCATGTAGCGCGACATAGAAATTTTACAGTCTTCAAAGGACAATGACAACCGCTAAATTCTTGCAACGTTTCCAGTTAAACAAAAAGAACATTCTTCTTACAGGAAAGCGTAGCATCATTCTCGAGACGCAGCTGCCAGAGTCAATGACCACAGGCATCGAGAAGATTGCCAAGTTCGAAGAAGTCTCCTCGGCTAGGATCGACGAGAAGTGGACGGACAAGGACACCTCTCAGCCGCCCAAGTTCATCACCACGCCGCAGGACCTGACGCTGGCAGAGAACTCTCTGGCTCATTTCGAGTGCAGGTATGCATTCCGGTACTCCACATGCGTGGTGTTCTATTTATTTCTGTTTGGTTTGCTCCCTAAGAGCTCGCTATACGGGCTGTGCCAAGCGACCAGTGCTTACTGATGCGTGCCTCTTTTTATTTTCTAGCAAGGGACTTTAATGTGTCGCCAAGGGCACCGGTTCTCACAATCTACATTCCCTTCCAGGTTGACGCCAGTCGGTGACCCTACGCTGAGAGTTGACTGGTATCACAATGGCAAGCCACTTGTCACGGGTACGTTGTAAAGAAATTTGCACAAATGCCGACGAAAGGTAACATACGTTCGGCATGTGTATTCTCCTCAGGCTCTCGAGTCAAGACAATCAGCGACTTTGGATACGTCATTCTGGAGGTGGCCGGTGTTTACCCACGAGATTCGGGTGTTTACACATGCAGAGCCGTCAACAAGGTTGGCGAAGCGTCGGTCTCCTGCAAGCTCGCCGTAAAGGGTATGAACTAGCCTCAAAATAAACTACATACCGAAGACTGAATCAGCTTTTAAGCAGACTTTACCAAGCGCAATTCAGTCTTTTGGTGTTATGTAAACACTCAAATTTTTCATGTCGCTGAATTCGTGAAATGTTGATTAAACTCATAATAATGTGCGTTTTCCGTTATCCAGGCAAGCAGTCAGTCGTGATGGAACCACAGCTACCTCAAGAATTCCGATCTGGGTATGAAAGCATTCAGAAGTTGGAAGAGTCGATGTACCGAACTGAAGAGAAGATCTATGACGATGATAAGAAGGAACCACCGAAGTTTGTCACGCAGATCCAATCGCTCCTCGATAAGGTAAGCACCGACGATAGATAAGCATTAGGTTCACCGACGCGTTCCCACATTTAATGCTGCTACTTTCTTCGATTTGACGCGAAAAGGTGGAAGGCGACAGCGCTCACTTCGAATGCAAGCTTATCCCAGTCGGAGATCCCAACCTGAAAGTGGAATGGTTCTTGAACGGACGTCCCCTTGTTACGGGTGAGCTGCGCATTTCAGGATGTGGCAAGGCTATAAACGTGCCCAACGTTATCATTCGCAACTTTCGCATTTGTACCTAATCCACTCTGGACTGTTTACGGCGCAGGTACGCGTGTTCACACCATCGATGACTTCGGCTTCGTGGTGCTGGACATCGACTGGCTCTTCCCCCGCGACTCTGGAGAGTATATGTGTCGTGCCACGAACCGTTGGGGCTCCGACACGACCAAGGCAACCCTAAAGATTAAAGGTAAGCATTCACTCGTTTCTGGTACACCGCCGGCCACGCTTTGCGCTGCATGACCGCGCCATTTTGTTTTCAGCCAAGAAAGACATCATCATGGACAGCCAGCTGCCAGAGGGCATGAACGTTGACAAGCTGCGCGACCTGGAGTACCCGACGCCACAAGAAGAGACAATTCAGGAGCAGGAACCGGTCAAGCCCAGGTATAACAGTTACCAAGCCTTCAGCGCCTCAATCAAAAAAACCTATAAAACGGAGCCTAACCTACTCCCTTCGCCCTCTTCCCTGCTCAACCCAGGTTCATCACCCAGATACAGCCTCAGCAAAACCTTAATGAGGGCGACTCGGCTCACTTCGAATGCCGCCTGGAGCCCATCAACGATCCAAAGCTGAGGGTGGAATGGTACCACAACGGACAACCCTTGAGATCAGGTACTGCATTTTTAATCCTTGCGAAACGCCAGTCGTGATGTTACACCCAACGTAATTTTGGTAGCCGAACGATGACGCCATGTTAACCTGATTTCTCAGGTCACCGGTTCAAGACAACGCACGATTTCGGCTTCGTTGCATTGGACGTGCTATACGTGTACCCTGAGGACTCGGGCACATACGTTGCACGGGCCGTCAACGACGTTGGCGAGGACCAAACTCAGGCCACCCTCAGGTGCACAGCGAAGCCAAAGCTGGACTACAGGTGAGAAGGAGGCAGAGTGCACGTTGTAGGAATAACTGCGCGCTGTGAGAAATCTGAGAGCCAATTTGTTACATGCATTCCCTTCTTACGTTCTCTCTTTTTTTTTTCTAGGACCCAACTTCCAAAGGACATGAAGGATGGTGTTAAGAAGATCGCTGAAATGGAAGCCTCCTGGCAGCGGTGGGCTTTGGTTTTCATTCCTTCGTGTGAATTTTCCCGCTGCTTTTAATCGCCACTAAAGTGTTTCAATTTGCTTCGGATGTCGAATTAGTCACGAAGACAACCTGAATTACTGAGATCGCATTTAAAAATTTATTACCGCAGCGCTGAGACCCAGGAAGAAGTGGAAGAGGAACCATGCGCTCCCATGTTCATTATGAAGCCAGAGCCTCAAGTGGTCATCGAGGGCGAATGGGCAAAGTTCCAGTGCCGAGTTATTGGCCACCCCAAGCCAAGGCTCATCTGGGTTCTCAACGGCCACACGGTCATCGCCGTAAGCAATGCTGCATTATTTCTAATCAGCGTATCTCAAAAGAACAGTGTCTCAGTTAGCCGCGTTATGTTTACGTAGGGCTCAAGGTACAAGCTGACTTACGACGGTATCTACCATCTTGACATCCCTAAGACCCGCCAGTATGACCAAGGAAAAGTAGAAGTAAGCTCCACACATTTTTCTTGCCTTAGTTTTAAATCATTTTTTAAAATATTTTTTGACCCTGTCTTCTGCGTTTTTTTCCTCTCTCTTTTGCACAGGTTTTTGCAAGGAACTTCTGCGGCGAAGCCTACTGCTTCACAACTCTTGAAGTCCGGCCCAAGTTCGATGACTACAGAGCCGTGCTCAAGCATTCTCCTAAGCGTGAGTGATCGTTATTTAGGGTAAAACGCTTACGTGATGCAATTTAGGCGTGGGGTCCAACAGAAAGAGCACGTTCGCACTAGCCGAACCCTGCACTGAAAGCTAACCAACCACTCACTCGTTTTGCAGCATGGTACGACCAAGACGTCAAGTCTTATCAAAAGTACCGACATGAGACTGAACTGCAACGAGTGTTTGAGGAGAAGCTTACACCTGGAGGCACTCGTATCGATGTCTGGAAGACTGAACAGGGCCAGCAAGGTACGAGGACTGGCTTGCGTCTTTTTTTTTTTCCGCTCTTGACAAGCACTTGTGCTGCTTAGCGTACCGTTTTCTTGCCTCATTATCTGCGTGGGAAAACAATGAGAACAATTCTCTATTTCGATACTCGTTTCAGGTGAACACCAAAAGATCAAGAAGAGGATCGAAGAAGAAGAGCTGGAGAAGCTCAAGCCGAAAGTGGAGCGCTTCAAGACCGACTCGATTTATGTGAGCAAAGCTTATTGACATCTTTATAAACAAAGTCAACCCCAGAATTTAGTGTATAATAAATCTCGCAGGTGTTAACTATAGAACACAACTATTACGAAAAAAAAGGGTCTACCAAAACTCAACCAACTATTCCTTTATTCGCTGCAGTTTTGCGTTGGGGGCAGGAAGAACGTAAGAACGTAAAGAGATGTTAAGATGAGCTTTCCTTGCGGCATCCAGCTTCCATGCTTACGTTGCCAACGTTCTCAAGCAGTGAGCTCGAATTTAAGGCCACTTCTCGACGAAGGTGACGGCGACTCTTCTTTTCGCGGCGACGCAGTACGATGCGCGCACGGGCGAGAAGAAGGTGGAGACGGGCTCCCAGGCGCAGTACATGGCCAAGTACTTCGAGACCGAGGCCGAGAAGCAGCAGCGCGGCGCTACCGGCATTTCGCCCGAGTCCGTGGTGCAGGGCCGCGAGGTTCACACCACCACCCAGCGGCAGACTCAGAAGGAGCAGCAGGGCGACCTCGAGATCACCCGCAAGAAGACGCTCACCGAGACGCTCGAGCAAGAGCACAAGGGCGTCACCAAGGAGCAGCGCGTCCAGGGGCCCGCGGTAAGTGAAAAACAGCTTCGCTTACTACACCGCTAACCAGTCAATTTCTGTGATGATACAAAAAAAAAAGGTCACAGACTGCACCGGAGCACGGCAGCCTGTGACGATGGCATACAAATGGTCAGCAACACAAACCTCTCATCAGCCTATTTGGACCTCTCGTTAGCCTTTCGCCTATGGGCTCACAAGCCTCAGCGCGTATTTTCTAAAGAATACAGTACAAGAAAAAAAATAAAAGAGAAAGAAGCTGAGAGGATTGACAGCGCTGAAAACGCGAGGGCGGAGGAAAGGTCGAACGCCACGAACGCTTTCCGTGACGCGCTATGATCCCGATCGCAGCCAGCACTCCATCCTAACAAGCGCTCGACCCTTGCATTCACTGGCAAATGATATGCTGAAATGCCTGTCTTCGATAAATTCGATGCGACCCAAAACGGCACTGAACAGCTCTCAGAACATTTCAGCTAGTCATAGAAGTTTTCACTTACCATGGGGGCAGCTCAGCCAGGCGACTTTGTCAAAGATATCCGTGATAAAAGCGCAGAATTCTGTTCCATGAGCCGCATTTTGCACTTCTAAGCTATGTACACTAAGTGCACCAACGTTCCGTGGAGATTTTCTCACTTCTTTGGTGGTTTTCTTCCGAAGCCCATGAAGTTCCGGAGCTAATTCCCTTTTCATCAGATTTTGTAGTGGTTGAAAGAATATCTGCTTGGTTAAAAGATAAATTCATTGTAGTAGATGCTTTTAGTGCTACACTGAGGAATACAAGCATGGGAAACTTAATATCGTGCACGTGAAGTTTTTGTACACGCAGTCTTCTACGCCTTCTACGTTTTTTTTTTCTTAAGTCACATTGGCGGCCACTGTGATAACCAGTGTCACGTTTGCTTTGAGAGATATCAGTACGCGACCACTTTGTAAAATAGTTCCAGCTGTTCCTGCTCTTGACAGTCAGCACTGAAGAAATTATCGTATACCACGAAGGGTAGAAACAACAGTTCGCCGGCAGAACCTCTCTAGTATTAGGTTTCCTGCATATCAGTAAGATCAGAAAGCAAGAAGTGGGCTGTTAAAAACCTGTGCGAGCACGAATAATCACATGCAACCCGGACACACAGCGGTTCGAGCCAAATGCCTGTCGCAGTTCGAAGCTGGTCACGCGGCGGGAACCTCTCCAAACGCAGCCAGTTTGGGGACTGCGCAAGAGGCGTCCGTTGTGTCCCGCGCTAACCGGCACGATGGATGGGTTCCAAGGGCCCTATAAATAGCGCGCTGCCCGCTCGAATGCAGCCAGAGGCGTCGTCGTTTTGTTTTGCATCCGCAGCAAGAGCCGGCGAAGGCTCCCGTGTTCACCAAGAAGCTGCAGCCGTGCCGCGTGGACGAAGGCCGAGGCGCCAAGTTCCAGTGCACCTTCACCGGACAGCCAGCGCCCAAGATCACCTGGTACCGCGAGAACTTCCCCATCCAGCCCTCGCAGGATTTCCAGGTCAGCGAGCAGCCTCTTCTGTAGCGGCGCTGCGCAAAAGCAACGCTTGCTAAATAAAGAGGAGGCAGAAGCGAGCAAAAGCAGCACTTGACAAATACGCAAGTTTCGTAAAACCCTGCGTCAAGGAGCGAAGCCCAGCCAGTGTAAGCGAGCTTTCGCTGAAGCGTTAGAAAAAATACGCAGGGCGCTAAAAAAAAACAACCATAAATCACTGCTTAGACGCGCTTAATGTCAGTGTCAAAGTAAAAAGGGACGAAACGCAGTTCCAGATAGTTGACTTTCTTGAACAAATGACGGCCGTGGTACACGTGCGTAGCACTGCGCCTGTCTTAGGAAAGTCGTTTGGTGTCAATTATGCTCTCTTTATTGATCGCGTCAAAAAGAACTCGCCCTTTAGTACTAAGAATATCCATTTTTACCTTTTTTTATTCTTCTAGATCGTGACAACTGACAGCACGTCGACGCTGATCATCCGCGAAGTGTATGTGGAAGATTCCGGCGTCTTCTCAGTGAAGGCTGAAAACCGTGGCGGCTCAGCCAAGTCCTCCGCCAACTTGGTTGTTGAAGGTTCGTACCTCTTTTTCCCTACCTCTCCACCTACCTTAATCCAATGAATGCTTTTAAATTCGTCTCATGTCTGTGAGAAGACCCACAGAACCTTCTGTTCCGCGAAGCATGGCTTTTGTAGTGCGGACATATGCTTCGTAGAAACAGCTTCTCATTCGCTTAGAACAGAAGCTGCACAAATTCTAAAAAGTCACCGTGGAAACGTTGGGCAATAAAAGAGTTTGCGAAGAGAAAAATGGCTGATAAAAGTGAGAAAAAAGCAAGGCAAAAAGACTGGAGACGCATTGTCTCTTTCGCACTACGCTATAAGTATGACGCTGAGGCAGGGCATCTGTTTCAAAATTTTCAAATACTCCCGTCGCCGAACGAGCCTGCCATGCAGGAACAAACGGTTCGGAGGTTATTCAATGCGAAGCGCGATTTCTTATTAAATAAGGCCAACTTCGTCTCTAAAAGCTCTAAAGCTCGCTCTAAAATACTCTAAAGCTAACAAAAGCATTCAAGGTGAAATGAAGATATGAGTAAATTGATTGCACGTAGTGCCGTGATGTTTCGTCGGTGGAAGTGCATTGTGTGTCACGGGTGCGCTACTCACACAGGAATTCCATGGTGACAACAGGACAGTGAGCCTGTTGCTATAGCGTGTTTCCTGTGTGGTCAGGGCATGTTGCCTATCACAGCTGCTATACTGCGGACTAAGTTTTCCGATACTGCCCGCGTCTGAACAGAGAGGCGAGAGCAACGCAGCGGTGTCGTGCCGCCAAACTTCACCCGGACCATCCAGGACGTCTCGTCGAAAGCCGGAAAGCTGGTCCGCCTCGACGCAAAGGTCTCAGGATCGAAGCCGTTGGATGTCTACTGGCTCAAGGCAAGTGCCTGAATAGCCCGGCTTCTTCTAAGCATTTGAGCGTGCCTCGGAATGGCGCAGTTCGCCTGGACGCCCATTTACCCGCAGATATTGAGGAGTCGCAACTACGAGAAGGAGGCGGGGTAGAGGGTCTTGAGCGTGTAAAAAAAGATTTACGGGTGCCTGAACGTCGGGAGGCCCGCGTGATGGCTGAGTGCGCATTCCCGTTGTCTGCAGAACGGCAAGAAAGTGACGCCCGACGTGTCGCACAAAATCGTGGAGGAGGACGACCAGTACACGCTGCTCATTTTGGAGGCCCAGGCGGACTCCGACTCCGGAAGCTACGAGTGTGTCGCCATCAACTCGGCGGGAGAAGCCCGCTGCCAGGCTCACGTGGTGATCGAAGGTCAGTGCGCGCGGCCGCAAATAGCGCCCGTTTTTACAGCAGCCACTCAACCGCCAAGAAAAGCAGCGCCCCGGCCGGCCCGACTCAGTTTTCCCGCTGGCCCGCACTTGCGCAGGCGCCAAGCCCAAGACGCCGCCCACGAGCCCCAAGGAGGCGCCCGGAGACCAGAAGCCACCCACGGTGACAGAGCCCCTCAAGCCACTCGCCGTCAAGGAAGGCCAGAGCGCCGTCTTCCGCTGCCGAATACCCGCCGTCCCGGGTGAGTGCGCGCCCCCGCTCGGCACTTTGGACTTGTGCACTTACTCCTCGGCTCTAGTCCCTTATCTGGAAGATGGTGTTTGTTACCCGTGATCGTGTGCCCGTGCCCGTTTTGTCGACAGCTAACAAGTGCGCCTCCCGATCGCTTTTTTATTTGATTGAACTCTATGCGTATCTTGCGGTCAACGGAGTTGTAACACTCGGGACTGGCACAGCACTGTCGCGCCGAATGTGAAACGGAACTACTGCGGCGCGTTGGCTGTGAGCTACTCGTTATTTCTCGCGACGACGCACAACACGATATCATAGAACGGGTCTCTGCGCCGCTTTGATTGCGCTTTATTTGGCCTTAAATGGGCATTGTTGAGAACTTTCATGAGTGGTGAACGGCTACCCTTGTCTGGACTACGGTTGTAACTGAAGTTCATGCGCGCGGTCATGAAAATTTGCAATGCCGTAGGGACATTTGTACGGGACGAGGTTCTCTAAGCGACTATTACAATAGTCGCCTGCAGAACCTCTCCCAGCAATCTCAGAAATATGCAGAGAAAGTTCTGACCCATAATCAGGAGGCAGAATTGTGATATAAGCAAGATACCGGTGCAATTAGTATTTTTGGCGATCACATGAATTTCTACACGTGGCTTTAATACTATATCAACTGGCACAGTTGGACATCGTCATAAAAACCACCACCCATAACCACGTGCGACCCGTTGCCCATTTCGTAGTGTAGACCATATATAATGCACCGTGGCGACTGCATCCCGCCTCGAATTGAAAAATTGGCCGTAGTTCTTGGGATGCTTTGTGTTCGCCGCTGGTAATCTCACACATATTTTTGTCTCTTCCCTTCCGCGTGACGTACAGGGGCGCAAGTAAAATGGTTCCGAGGAGACCAGCAAGTGAAGCAGTCGCGGTACTTCCGCATGTCCCAAGAGAATAACCTCTTCACGCTCAAGATCTCCGAAGCGTTCCCGGAGGACGAAGGTGTCTACAAGTGCGTCGCCACAAACCCGGCGGGCACTGTCTCTACCAGCGCCAACCTTAAAGTGATTGGTAAGCTTACTGCAACCTTTGATCTTACGCATGCACAGCATGAAACAGCCGTTGCAGGGATAGATATTTCCGCCGTAAATATCTGCTGTACCCTTTTCATCTCGTGGCGCCTGTGCCTGAGATGAAAATGGTTCTCGGTTTTTCTTATTTGCACGCCTACCCTTTACTGCACTGTCAGACTTTCAGCGAGTACGGCTTAGTAAAGCAGAGCGGCTGTTTCATACTCGGAGTTGTCGATTTTTTTGCTCGCATAACGTCTTCAAGCGCGCTTGTGCGCAAGCAAAAGCACGCAGAAGGGCTGCATAGCCAGAGGCACGAATTGCTTTCTTGAATAAATTATTAAAGATTATATCCGGACCTCTTCATTGCTAGCGTAGTGCAAAAGGCCCCGAATGTTTACCAAGAATAGGGACGACCGGGCGAAGTGAGCGGAAGGAAGCTTACTATTGTGCGTTTCTTCGTGCTTACATCGTCAGTGAAGTCCCTCATGACAGCGCCCTATTTCAAGATAGACGATGCCACCAACCGGCACCGATCGCCACTTGTTTCACGGATAAAATTTCATTCCGCTCTCACGACCGAGCGCAGGCGACGCTACCCAGCAAAATCGCGCAGCCATAGCTCATAAGCAGTTCCTGCAGCTGTTGCGCTTGCGCCGAGGGTGCTTAAAACCTCAAGAAAAACAACAGTGCACCCACGTATATTGAGACCAGTCGCTATGTCCAGCGGGCAAGTCAGCTGTGAGGGGACTGCCTTAATAGTAGCGCTAAGTAGAGCGAAAACAGGTGCAGCGAAGTGTTGCCGACACTGATGAGCGCCTGCCCTTCTGCAGTGCCCGAACTGAACGAGGTGCCGCCGACGGTCACTCCTCTGGCCGACCTGACCGTGCCCGAAGGCTCGCCCGCCCGTTTCGTCACATCCCTGGGAGGCGTGCCACCGCCCAAGGTCATCTGGGTGCGCGAGGGCCACATCATCAAGCAGTCCCGTGACTTTCAGGTGAGCTGAAACAACATCCTGCCTAGGGCTCGTGCTTTTGTATCGAAAGGAAACAGCGTCAATACGGAAGGGCAAAACAGAAGACTGTCCTCGTCTTTTCACGCTGCTTGTTCGAGATTCACGTGAACTGCCCGCTCTTGAATATATGATCCTTGAGGCAGCTCCTTCAAGGTACCCATTCCTCCTTTGAAGGTGCCGGAAATTCAGAAATTATATGCGCTTTTAAAGAGGTCGAGTCAGGCGCCAGAGCTCAGTGGCTCGACGCACTCCAGTAGAGCACTCACTGCTGTAAACTGCGCCAACACGAAGGGACTCGGAAAGACAAATTCCCAAGTCCCGTCGTCCTATACCAACTCCTGCAACTGGCTACCGTATTTTAAGTAGGAGCGCACTGCTCTAGGAAAAGTTGCGTATCAGGAAGCTCCTCCAGGGGTCGAGCCTCCTTCCTAATTTTTCGGCTACCTTTGCCAATATTAACGAAAAAGTGTTAAAATGCTCACCACACGCATTACTGTGCTGTAAACGACGTTAGTCTATTATTTTGCGCTGTCCTATTTATTTCAGTGTAGGTAGCACGGAATCACTCTGCACCTCTAATATTCGCTTGAGTTCGGCTGACGGATGCATGGAGCTGAACACGGCGGTTTTCCCTCGGTCTCTGACAAATCTACATAGCCACCAAAGTTTCATGCGTTGGTCTAACAGAAAGAATTCAAGAAACGAATGGCATTTAGTCCTCACGTGACGCCCGCTGAGGTTTTTCAAGAGGTAGTTCCTGTAGTTCCTTTCCGACTTCCATGCTGAGCGGGATGCCCCATGAGACGCGCATCGCTGTGTTCGCAGCCCGCACACATGAGGCTTAGTTTCGGCTGACTGGCTGCGCATGCCTATCGCTTGACGCCAGGGGTCACGCGCTCACGTACCTCCCTCCCTTGTCCCATTGCAGATGAACCAAGACCAAGGCTCAGCGTCTCTGGTCATCAGGCACACGTACCCCGAAGACGAAGGCGTCTACGTCTGTCGTGCCACCAACGCCTCGGGCCAAGCCGAGACCTCTGCCCGGCTTACCGTGCAACGTAAGGCCAAAAAGTAGAGGTCGCGCCCTGGCCTACTTGCTCGCTGCGGCTTATAGCGCTCCATTCGAAAAGCTGCGCGTACAAGCTGCTCAAACCGAGAGAGAGAGAGAACAAAAACAGCAACAAAAAAAGTTTGGCTCCTCACTTTCGCGTTCTCTAACTACAGCGCAGTAATAACGAGATATAATGTATCTTGCGTCTTAGCGGTGACGCATAGAATCTATTTTCAATTAATTTATTTATTAATTTATTTATTTCTGGAGAGAGTCTCTTTTGCATATTTCTGGTTTACAGTCACTTAACCTTCCCTCTTTTTGTTGAGAGCAAAAAATTTCGAATCGGAGTCCGTTCTTTACATTGCGTTCGCTTTCGTTTACTCCTTGTTCCTGTTTTGGTTTAAAACATTTTGTAAAGAAAAACAACTAATGTACGTACAGGGAATGTTCATTTCGCCCCCTTTTTTATACGATGAAATCGCGACATTCATGCCTAACAGGTTTATTCGTTTCATTAACCAAGTTCTGCCTAACAGAAGGGTGAAGTTTTGTATATTACTGACATTTCTATATTTACTCACGAGTTTCTTTTTTTTTTCCTTCGTTTGCAACAAGCGTTGCAGGACTGCACATCTCGGTCAGTTAGCGGCACTGAAGCGCTCGAACAAAGCGCGCACAACGCCACCGTAGGGCGCCACTATAGATGTGCATTCGTGAGGAGCCTTACAATTTATTGCATATTGGGGCTATTAACACCATCGCTTATTACTCCTATTCGAACCGATTGGCCACCATCGCGGGTTTCATCACGGCGTTAGGACCGCGAAATAATCGGCACTGACTGCCACAAGACGAGTTAGACAGGTTTAGGCGATTAACACATTTAACCATCCGGTCGAGAAGGCGACCTCACACTGCCAGCCGCGTTTGATATGTGATAACGCTAGCTGCTTGTTTTTAAACTCTCTCGGGCGCCCCTTGTTTGCGTTTTGTTTTGTTCCTCGCGGTGAGCCGTTCGCAATTCGCCACGCTAGTCACTACAGCAGCTGACGCCGTCGACGCCGCAAAGGCGTGCGCGCGACCCCGGCTGTAGCTTATCCAGGCGATATGTGTAGGCGAACGCGCTCCGTCCTAGACCTCCAAGTGGCCGAAACCTGTAGCGATTGCTTGTGGAGAAAAATTTCAATAAAGCCAAGTTATGCAAAACATGTTGTGTCTGATTTAGGCTTGCTCTCTCAGACTCACACTTTGTCGGAACTTCGACATTTGCATGCTTTTTTCTTTTATTCTTTTAATTATTGCTCTCGACTAATTTCTTTTTTATTCTGGCGTTATGCAACTCAATAACCTTTTAATCGATCGCAACAAAAATCTCTTTTTATTTTGATTTCTGCGAAGCATGCAAAGACCGAAAAGCATTGGCGGCCTAAAAGTGTGAGGGAGACAGGCCTACATCTGGCACAGATGTGCTGCTCTCACAGCTCGGTGCAAAAAAAAAGGAAGAAAGAAAGAAATCGAGGAATGCCTCGTGCCCGATCGAGTCGCTGCTGTAGCTGCTGAATCTGGTCAGGAGGTCTCCTCCGCAGCCCAATAGGCCGTCCCTGCCTGAATATGAGACTTGCACGCTTTTAGGCCCCCACCACTTCCCGCGCCTCGTTTCTGCTCGGCCTCCAAAAACTCTTGCATGGTTGACGCCAGAGGCGCACCGGGGCGGTCGCAGAAACGAGGCACGGCAGCATGCCCGCGTTTGGTCGCGCGCCCTCTGGTGAAGCATCGACGAAGCGCCGGCAGACCGCGCCTCTTCGTCACGGCGGACGATCACGTAAGCATGTGTGCCTGTGCAAACAGGGCTAGAAATGCACTCTGCGTGTCTCCTCTACGAGGTCGGCTCCGGTCCATCGGGAAGACCACAGGCACGTCGTTCACCTCGTGAAAGGAGATAGGTGCCTCACTGAAGGGAACATGACTGCTTCGGATGGTTCGACGGCGCGCGCGAGACTGGAGAGAAATGTGTTGATGAATCGGTAATGGCTGTCAGATGAGTCTGGCGAATCGCCTATACGAGTCTGACCCTCGCTGACACGTCTGGTAGTCATAACCGAGTCAGTCTACTGACCTCTTACAGTATGCTTGCTGGATGCATACATTCAAGCTAGCACTCGATAGCAACTGGATACTGACACGTCAAAGTAAGTGACCTCTCCCCAGCGGTGCGACCGCTGCCCCCATAACTACTGCAGACGAAAAGCGCGGGATGGCCTTCAAGGCAAGGTGACCTGTGCTGACAGCCGAAAAGCATCGGAAACTCCCGAGCTCTGTGCCAGCTGAAGGCCACCTTTGATAAGAGCGCATAACACTGGATTAGAGGGAAGACGGCAACAAAGTGTGTACCGAAGACAATGAGCCACAGTATGATGATCTCCACGGGTGCAACCTCACATACATGGTCCGTGATCGTCAAAATAGAGAGCCTGAGCTCAGAACGGTCCTCCAGTAATACTGATGGAATCCGAACGGCAGCCGAATTTGGCGAGTGCCAGAAAGGCCAGGAAATATGGCAAGCATTGCATCACGTCTCAACACGAACGTAAAAGTTTCTGCACATGGCCTGAAACCATGGCGTCATTTTCCAAGCGAATCGGCTCTCGAACCTCGCACAAAGCGCCTGGAGGGAAGCGCCAGCAACGGCTGCGAACACGGGGAAAAATCGGAGCAGACCGTTTGTTTACAAATAAGCAAAAACAAGAGTCAATAGCGCAACACGGGACGCTGAGGAACTCACAGGCATCCATGGGGTAGCAGGCGCTGACCATAGTAAAGCTTTTCACTAACGGTGGAGACATCACAAAACGGGACAGACCATCATGCCGAGGGCAGACATTACAACCAAAGAACAAAGCCTGCGTAATGCATACGCTTACCCAACGCCGGAATGCTATATACCCGTTATCAGCTGCCATGGCTATAATTTCGTTGCTAGTTCGAGCTCAAGGTCGCAAGGCGTTGCAAGCGGCACACTCTATCGTCGTGCGACGTTGTATCGTCTCAATGACATCGGAAGACAGCATAAATCGTGGGAGCACTCACTAGCACTAAACCGAAAACGCTTATAGGCTTTTTTCAGTTTACTGTAGCAACCAGCGAATGGCCAGAAAAGCCCTCCCAACGGATACCGGTTCTGTTTATTACAAAGCCAAGCAGCTGTTTCTGAAAATAACTTTTTGGCCGAGGGTTGCTTCAGCGGTACACGATGACATGAAAAAAAAGTGCCCACTTAATGCTACGCAACCTCACAAATAGTGGGACTGCAACCGCACAAGTACTATTTTTTCACGTACATGAGCGTCTTTTACCATGAAAAACGGTCACAGAACATGAGGGATGCTCGCGCATGACCAGAAGGACGACCCCACCATAAGGCGTAGGAACTCGTGGAACTTTTCATCACGGTGATAAATGCACGCCACGGCATTCACGACTGCTATTTTCCACTTCCATTGACGAACCGCTGGTAGTTCATACACACAGTCCTTGTGGTTTGCGTGGGCGAGGGCTAGCCCTCTTGAAGATACACTTGAAGATGCATTATCTGTCATTCTGCTCCTATGATAGAGCCGCCAAAGGGCAACTACGTCATCACATTCATCCTTGTGGGTCGTATTATGCGCTGATGCCACATCGACAAGACTTGTATCGAACACGCAAAGCTAGTAAGTACAAGAATTTGTAACTGGCCCGACCAACCACTTGGGCGGCACCGCAATCGCTCCCCATATGGTCTGACGTTGAAGATGAAACCCACCCTCGAAGACAACTGCGAACGGTGCTGGTCATAACCCGTGACATGGACGCACTGACCAATGGAACGCTATAGGCAGACGATGTCCGTTCTGAATACAGGGGATGGTTATATCTCCCTCGATTGTCCTGAAACTTATTTGAATTTGTCAGATGGACGTGGTAGAAAATAAAGGTTTACCTATGCGTGCGGTAACTGTGTGCATGTTCATGAGCAATGGCTACAAGGTCAACAAATGTGGTTATATGTGCACTTGAAAAGCATTTTCTGAGCAGGTAACAGCAACACGAAGTGGTCACTGTTTTATCGCAAGACAAATCAGGCGCAGTACAAAACTTCCCTAGTTTGGTCGCAGCTGCTCTACGGTCATGTAACCGTACAATGTTCTCTTCACGTATATCAGCCGATTTTTTTTCTTCGTTCGATAATGCCAGCAAAACTGTCCAGAAGAAATGTCACTCAAAAAATTGGTAGGGCTTTAACTTGGTTAAACCGAGCAGACGTGCGAACGCAGGTGGCTATTCTTCAATTGCAGGAGGCACTTAAGCTCGGCCTTAAGGGCATGACCCGATGTATTGTGTGGTTTAATGGCCATACATGCAGAATTGCTCATTCTGTACTTAACATTCGTAAATGGCGGCGAGTACTCATATCACTAGCAGCGCAGTGGGGCAGCGGTTAAATGATGCGCCACTGCAGTGGCAGGTGGCTGCTCCTATCACAGCCACCGTAGGGACTGGGCGACCCAAGTTGTTCAAGGTTGCACTGACGGTACCCTCTTGAAAAATTGCATGGCGTTGGTTTAGCTTCGGTTAAACCCGGAGTGACGCGATAGCTACAGTTGGCGGAGTGGAACTTGGTCACGTGACCAACCCCGTGATCAGCCACGGCGCCGGCAGCTGCTCCCCACCCCGTGACAGCGTGGCGGCGCAGCCACAGGGTGGCAGCGCTGCTACGCTGAAGGCTCGAAATGCTACCGTAACGTAGCTATCGCTAAAAAACCTGGCGTACTGAACCTTTCGCTTCAAAATATTGCAGGAAAGAGCACATGCGGAAACCCCAGCGGGAACCACGATCTATTATTTTGTAGCGATAGCTACATTATGGTAGCATTTCGAGCCTTCAGCGTGGCGGCGCCGCCACGCTGTCACGTGGTGCGGAGCAGCTGCCGGCGGGTGCGACGCCATGGCTGATCACGTGGTTGGTCACGTGACCAATTTCCACTCAGCCAGCTGTAGCTATCGCGTCATTTTAGGTTTAACCAGAGCTAAACCACCGGCAATTTTTTACTGAAGGGCAGTATATTTTGGTAAACGTTTTGTCCAGAAGTCAGACGACAATGATGCGAGAGCCGCAGAAGGCTTACAGGTGGTCAGGGAACATGCAAAGAACATATTAATTATTTAGACAAATGCCAAGTGCTTAAATAGCATTTTAAACACTTTAAAATGCTATTTTCAACTGCCCGCCCGCAAGGTTAGCGCTTTCTCCGCTTTGTAACATGTCCATCGTTTCTGGACAAAAATTTTAAATATTGGAATATTGTAAGGTATTGTTGTGGAAATATTGAAGGTAATGGTCCATTCTTCCGATGCATAGCAAATTCATTCGTTTAAAGTTTTTTTTTCCATCGTTCGCATCGAGCAGTTAAGACTGCCATAGAAAACCAATAGAGAATGTTTCTGACGGCAGCAAAAAAATGCAAGCCTGCCGACGGGAAATCTGCTGCTGATGTGTTGATCGTTATAAGGAAATCTCGCAAGATGTGAAAAGACTGCGTTCATAAGTTATTTCCCGCTGAAAAATGCTTTTGTCCAGAATTACTGAGTATGGCTTAGCGAATGTAGTGCTTGTTCTAGAAAAGAACATACTATTGCGTGCGTTTCCATAGCAGTATCACGGAATTCTTAAGAAGCAATTCATACGAGTTTAGCTACATTCATAACGTGGACATTAAACCTCACATGTGCGCATACCTCGCCAACTTGAACACTCTAAAGGTTATAGATCGCCAGGACCCCGCTAAAGCGTTTTGTGAAAGATTAGTAATTGCGTGTCTTCGCAGTGTTGTGTCCTCAACTGTTTCCTGTACTACGAGCACAGTTCAGTGCCCAATATGGCGGCGCCCGTGGACCTGTTTGTGAACAGGTCTGTAGAAGCGACAAGAAAACTTGAATATGCGCAAGACTTGTGGCAAAAGGGATAGAAAATCATCACCAAAAGGCAAAGACACAATTGAAAGAACCACAATGAAATTAATAAAGCAGTCATGGGAAGACGCCGTTGTGAAGAGCGAATCGAGAGTTTTAGCATAACGGAGACGAACTACCGTAGACGTATACCTGATCACCGTGCGCCGGCTGCGCATGCACATTGGCTCCACTTGGCCCCGCACGTGCCACTGCGCGTGCGCAGGAGGCGTCCGATAATCCGGCATGCACCTACCCTAGTTTGGCTCCGCTATGCCAAAACTCTCTTAGCTTTTAGAGGGCGACCAGGCTCAATACATCTCTCCGATATTCCCAGCATCATTCTGGTAATACGTACGTGTCTTCATAAGGTTCCTGGTGCCTGTTTTAACCTCTACCTGATGTAGTATGTCCCAAACCTGATGTATAGTTCATGGTGTAGTCCGTCCCAAAGCATTATGTATGCCAATGAGCTTTGTGGTAGTAAGCGACCTCTTTTTGCCTTTCACTATAACGTCTAAGAAACTGGGAACACAAGAATCCCCCGGAGCACAAAACTTAGTAAAGATCCAAAAAAGCAGAGGAAACAAAAAAAGTCTACGCTGCCACTTTACAGTGCAGAAACGTCGTGGCTTCTGACGTCTAGTATACATACCTATTTTAATATTTGGAGCTGTGCTCGAAAGTCTTGTTCGACACAGCTATCACGCAAGCTTCATCCTACGAGATAACAAAAGGCGTAAACGCGCGGGCTGGTCTCCTTCCTGGCTGCTGGCTTGCGTCTCTGAACTTCAACAGCGCTGAGCCATCACAGCTGTGTGGAGAAAGTGGCCTCTGGACTTCCGCATATATAGTACTAGTGCGCCTTTTGTGATAAACGACACGGCGAAATGGATCTCGCAGGGAGTTCTTCTTCTCAGCAGTACTGTGAAAGAGTTTGGTGGCCCGTTGCCAACCGCGAACTCTGAAACGACTGGCATTACATGCGCTTTCATTTGCCCCACGCACACGTTTGATCGCGAACTTTCACATTTTACAATGCATGGACTGAGACGGTCTCTAATAGAACACTTCCCGTCCTCCTGCCTGCCGGATGTAAACACAAACCGGAGCAAACTATCGGAAAGCAAACGAAGCTGTGCTGCGTGTTTCATAGTTGCAGCCAACAATGGCGCTCTACAGTCCGCCCGACTCCTCCGCCATTCCCTCGCTCGCCATCGGGGCACTGAGCGCGCCATGCGGCAACACCCGCAGTGCAGGGTCCCTCAGTCTCCCTGAATGCGGCATCGTCTGAGCAGTGCGGACCGTGGCGGCAGTCAAAGCCTCTTCGTACACGCCATTGATCTAGCACAGCGTTAAATTTAGAAACGAAATTACACTGACGCCAAAAAAAAAAAAACGCCCCCTGTGTCACTCGCTTCACCCCTAGTTTGAACGTCGCAAAGAGTGGAGGCAAACGATCGGGGTCTTGTTGCAGGAAAAACGACCGAACAGGAACCAGTGCGCGCCATGGGTCCCCAGGGTCGGGCTCCGCAGATAACCAAGCAGCCCGAGTCGCGCTCTGCCAAGCCAGGCCACAAGGTGGACTTCAAGGCGACCGCCACTGGATCGCCGAGGGTAAGCATCCAGCCCATGGGCGGAGGCGCGATTCCGCCGCGCACTGTTCCACCGCTTGGATTTTCCATTTTTGCCGCAGACGGACGCAACACGCATACGAATCATACTTACTCGCGCAAAACTAGAGAGGCAGAAAAAAATAAATCTTGAGCCGTCTCATTTCTCACGCTGCGCCTTTTTTTTCCTCAAAGAGGCTGTCTGCTAGACAGCACAAAGGGTGCAGGAACTAATAAAGAAAAATTTGTTTTGTATACCCTGCTTCATTCGTATACGGCATCACAGTTTCGGCTCCTCACGTTTAGACTGCGCATATCAAAAGGTTTTGCCATGCCATCGTGGTAGAAACTCTCCGATGCCTTGAGCAAATATTGACAGTGGTCAGTGTTCCTTCGAAACCGTTCGGTATGAAGCTACTAAGACACTTGATTCTTCCTAATCAAGGAAGGGTCACGACTGCGCCGGAGAAGTTATTACCTTCTACATCATACTAAAAACTATAAATATAATAAAAAATACATCTCCTAGGCTCTTTGGTTTCGGAGACTGCTGGCTTCCGCAATTTATGTCATAACGAGCACCTCTTTCCATTACATTGTCTGCTAAGCAAATGCAAGCCGTTTAAGCTGTCTCTCCCCTTCCCTCGGGAAACAAAAAGAGAAGCTACAGCACCACGTCTTTATCGAAGACAGCAAAAACGAATCATTTTATTTATTCGTTTTTCGCTCGTCTCCTCTGCAGTCCATGCCTTGACTCACGTTGAGTTGAACAGCCTACACCGTCCGGTCCTTCTGCACATAATCGTAGCCTCCGCTGCGGCGCGCGCCATCTACACGACGTACCGGCAACAAGCAATGACATTTTTCGCGGCGCATAGTCAGCTTTCCCACATTCTCGTTGCAGACCAGGCTGAGTGGATCGGCTTTGGGACGCGCGATGCTGCACGTTGGGTGAAAGTTCTTCCTCGCTGCGAACGCTTTTCCCAAAAATTTTAGTTTCCTGCACAGCTAGCTTAACCACACATTTTAACCTAGCTTAGACCCTGCGGCCAGCTAAATCTCATGTGAGACTTCAGTGAGCTCCTTGCAATGTGCCCAAGACGTCGCTTTAGAGAACCTTATATTTAACGAAAATCTACACGGCAAATCAAAGCAAAAAAAAAGTGAAGCGCGCTCGCGGAGGATCGGGCGCTACTTACCACAGGATGAAGCCTGAAAGAAAGCAAAGGTATGCGCGCACGACCTAACTCACAAAAGCAGTTAAGAAGAAGGTGACAGCTGCATTCCGAAAAGCCGGCTGTTTAGGCGAGCTAGAAAAAGTTTCCAGCACTAAATCGACAGTCAGGGACACAATATTCCGGTACTGTAGATAGCTGCGGCCTCCGCTGGTTTCATTTGCCTGATCTAACAAGCCCGCCATTGGAACTCAAACGCAAAATTCTTCGTCGACGCTGCGTGTCTTTGGCCAAGTTTTCGGTAGCATTGGCTTTATAATAGCGTGTTTTTCTAAGCACGCGGAGTGACCGAAACGTTGCTTCCTTGTTCCCAGCCTGACATTACTTGGTACAAGGACGGCCGACCCGTTAGCACGACCATTGGAGACGTGGTGGTGAGCACGACGCCGACGTCTCAAGAAGAGGTCACCACTACGCTCACCATCAACAACGTCACCGTTGACGACGCGGGAAAATATACGTGCGTTGCTACGAACTGCTGGGGTCGCGCCGAGAGCATCCAAGTTACCTTGGAGGTCAAAGGTGAGTGGCAACGCATTTCGCAGCTAATGCATAAAAAGAGCTCTGCACGTCACTGGTACCCGTTACCGGTCCGCTTCCTAGCGCCTCCGATACCAGCGTCATATACAACCGATGCTGCACTTCTTTTAACGCGCAAGCGTTTGAATTACCGTTCGACGCGAAACCCAGTGTCTTTGGGACGATAATTCCCCATTGGTCCAAAGGGACTGTGACATCACAAACCTCGTAGCGAATCATGTTTGGCGTTGACGTCACAAGTCAGTTGCTGGTTTGAGGGTCTGACGTCATACCTAACGTTCAAAGGGACATACAAGGAATTAAATCAAATGTGCGATAAAATAAATTAGTTGATTAGTGAGCAGTGGGGAACGAACTTGGGTCTCCTGTATCGCGAAGCAAGTGCGCTACATCTAAGTCACTCCTGGCTTTGATTTCCTGATCGTCTTTATTTAACAAAACAAAATACATATTGGACGAATTGGAAAGGCGAGCCGGTTCTCACTGACAACTGTTCTCACTGTAAATGATTCAAGTTCGTCGCTTTCTTTAGTGCACTTCTCCACTTAGGTAAACAGTGCCGAGTTTTCAAAACCTCGAAGATTTGACGAGCAGAATCACCAAAATACTGACGAATATCTCCGACATCAACGTCAGCACACCGAACAGCCATTCGGCGTTTGCACAAACTACGTAAGCCCAATGGCATTAGCATATCACACCACGCACCATCAGCATCCTCGACTGACAAAAACCGAATTCTATGAGAATTTAAAGGGAAATATTTCATCAAAGTTTGCTGTAAAACATCAGAAAAGAAAAACCAATCCCAAAATCTATGGATACATACTCAACAGTCTCCGGCTTTCTGCACAAAAGACAATCGACACCCCATGGTACGAAAATTCCCTTTTCCGCCATCCATGTCTTTACGGGGAACACTAATGCTAACGCATACTCTGCCGCATGAATCGCATTGATCGCATGTGAAATGTTTGTTCCGCAGAGCCCAGTGTTACTTTCCTATTTTTGTGAACATACAGCTGCGAGAATCTCATACAGTTGAACCGTTTCCCACTACCTTTTAAGAGCTCATCGCGACCACAGTCTGACAACTAAGGACATTACAGCATTAGCTGGAGGCGCTTTCTTAATTACAGGAGGCAAAGAGCCCCCGAGATTCATCGAACAGTTGGAGCCTGTGGCCGCTACAGATGGTTCTCCTGCGATTCTCCGCTGCACAGTAGTCGGCAGCCAGCCTATACATGTAAGTTGGTTTATTGCAGTCATTTTTATCTTGCACATCTATCTCTAGCACTGGACGGTTCACCGTTCGCATTACTAAGCTCAGAAGCAGTGCCGAGGGAATTTCTGGAGAATATGCCGAATTTCCATATATTGTTCACTATTCGATTTATTGATCAGGAAGATGAACAACGAGATAGTCTAGTAAAACTTTTCTCCGTGATGTGTCTCTTTTGGAAGAAGAGCACAAGGAGCAGCTGTGGATGGTGGGTCTTAATAATAATAATAATTGGTTTTTTGGGGAAAGGAAATGGCGCAGTATCTGTCTCATATATCATTGGACACCTGAACCGCGCCATAAAGGAAGGAGAAAGGAGGGAGTGAAAGAAGAAAGGAAGAAAGAGGTGCCGTAGTGGAGGGCTCCGGGATAATTTCGACCACCTGGGGATCTTTAACGTGCACTGACATCGCACAGCACACGGGCGCCTTAGCGTTTTTATGGAGGAAAAACGCTAAGGCGCCCGTGTGCTGTGCGGTGGGTCTTCTGAATGTGCAAGTTTTGTTCCACCCATTCCCCAATACCGTTGGCAGCAACGGATTGATTCCGCATAATCTTCATACTCGTGTACCAGCAAATTACGGGGACAACAATACGGGCGAATAAATCTGTTGAGGGCAGAGTGCGGGGTCGCACAAGTTGCATGGGAATGAACTGGTTGTGGTTACTGCGACAGCGTTCCCTTTTTTTTTCTTTTCTGTCACTCTTCCGCAGATCAAATGGTTTCAAAACAGACGAGAAGTCAAGGATACGAAAGACTTCCAGATGCACTACGATCCGCTGACTGGCTTAGTCTCGCTTACCATCCCGGAGATTTATCCAGACGACCAGGGCCTCTATACATGCCGAGCATTCAATGAGTATGGCCAAGACGAAACGTCTGCGGCTGTCACTGTGATTGGTAAGTGCGAAATATAACTAGATGTTAGGAACCCTTCTGGACCTGTTAGAGCTTGAGTGCAAACGGCTGCAATTCGTTAAATGCTCTTTCAATATATCATTCTCTCACGGCCAAAGCACATGCTCAAAGAAAAAAGTTATTGTAAAGAAAAATGACTCAAATGGTGAAAAAAAGCCCTTAAGATGCTTGTTTCCCGCGAACAATGAGCGAAATTCAATGTAAGCACGAGCAAGAAATACAAAAACCAAAGGATACACTCTGAAGTTGAAATAAACTGCTACAAGAATAGTGGTGCCCGGAATCAGTCACATTTATTCGCCTCATGCTCTGTTTCACAGATGTAGAGTTCTTCGGAGGTGTGTCAGACGTGTCAGTGCAGCCGCGATTTGTACAGCCTCTTCGGCCCATGGCGTACCCCGAAGGCGAGCCTGCGAGGTTAAGTGTCGAAGTTCACGCCGTGCCCAACCCCGACTTTCACTGGTAAGGCAGACAAGACCATGCTTCGCCCACTTCCTAAAATTTCTCACGGGAACTGGCAGTACTCAAGAATCATGCGGAGGGTGTCCGCAACACAGTCGCCTATCTATGTTCCAGGTTCTTTGAGGGCAAGATGCTGAAGTCATCAAGGGACTTCCTAGTGACCTCTGAAGGCCTCAAGAGCTCTCTTGTGATTGCCGAATTGTTCCCCGAAGACGCTGGGCCCTACGAGTGCAGGGCGCAGAACCCTGCTGGACGGGCAACAACGTCCGCTAACCTCCGCGTTATACGTAAGTTTCGCCCGATTTATGCTGTCTACGTTTGCGCACCCAACAATTTTGGACAAAATCATTCTTGGCCGTTAATGAACGCAATTTTTTTCATCATATAATGTAAGATTTCACTACAACAATCAAAATATCCGCAGATCACCCGACGACACTCTTTCATTTTTTTTTCTATTAACTTTTTTGCTGTCATCAAAAGCATTCCCCATTTGATTTTCTATGGCAGTTTTAACTGTTCTGTGCGATCGATGGAAACACTTTAAAAGAAATATTTTGCTGCATATCAGAAGAACGGAGCATTGCTTTCAATATTTCTATAACTACCTCACAATTTTCCAATTTTCAAAATTTTTGTCCGAGGATGTTGGAGATGTCCCCAACCCTCCTGTGCCACAGCAGATGAGAGCTGCAGTAGCACGTATAGTAACGTATTAAGTTTTCAATATACACATGGTTCAAGATAACAAACCTGCAAAACGCACCCCCCCCCCCCCTTTTTTTTTCCTGAGCCGATGGCGCTAAGTATTGAGAATTTGGTCTTTATTTACTGTTAACAGAGGAACAGTCGCTTCCAACATCACCGTTGAGTAAAGTACAACCTGGCGCTGAGCCGACGGAAGAAAGACCAACTTCGCCGCCAGAAAGCCTCACCCAACTAAAGCCGCCGGTCTTCACTAGAAACTTGGTCTCACAAACAGTCGTTGAAGGATCGCCAGTCACGTTCGTTGGAGAGGTTACATCTTTCCCCGAAGTTGTCTCATTCACTTGGTACCTGAATGGGAAAGTTATCAAGGTAAGTGAACGTCAACAGCTTCTGCTTTTATATTTCTCCCTTTCGTATATTCGCAGACATTATCTTGTTTTTTTTCTAGAACTTTAACGCGCTCTGTGTGCGATACGACGATAAAAACAGTGCAGCTAACATATTGGCATTTGGTTCTCTTTTATTAATAACCCAGTCATCTAGAGATTTCCAAATATACAACGAAGGGAACAGGACGACTCTCAAGATCGCAGAGGTGTTTCCCGATGACGCGGGAACTTTCTCTGTGACGGCAGAAAATCCGGTTGGCATCGCAACCTCGAAAGCAAAACTGACGGTGGAAGGTCAGTGAAGTGTGCATTGTGGAGGGAAAAAAAGAAGTAATATGGCATTTTCAATAAATGCATCGTTTGCCGCTTACAGAAGAAGCCATAGAGGGCGCAGCGATGGAAGCTCCAAGGTTCCTGACCGAGCTCACGCCAGTAACGGTGATGGATGGTGGCGAAGCAAAGCTTTCCGTATACGTAAGTGGTCATGAGCATCCCAACCAACTTTCGTGTACACGGCCGTAACGAAGTTTAAAGCAGCCACTTTGTCTTATAGGTCACAGGGAAGCCAATGCCTCGCGTGACCTGGCTTCACAATGACAGAGAAGTGAAAGAGAACTCGGATGTGTGGACAACGCAACGCACGGACGGATACTGCGAATTGTTCATCTCCGAGGCCTTCCCGGAGGACATGGGAGAATACGTCTGCAAAGCAGTGAACATTGCCGGAACCGCAACTACGCGGACACACATCAATGTTGAATGTAAGGAACTTGCAAGCGTGTCTCACTACTTGAGGCACATAACCGAGAATGCGTTAAAAATGCATCATTGACATTAGCACATGGTACCTTCAAAAGTCTGTCGCGTATAGACGGATAAATTACGATTGCGGGATAGGAATGCGTCGACTCACATAAGCTTAACTCATGCTCCTTTTGCATAACAGGCTTGGATAGTCTGGCCGGCGTCCAGAAAATGCATTTGATGCGTTTCTAGTTAGTTGATGCGAATGCCAGCGTAGCAATGCAATTAAAAAATAAATTTTCTGAACCTTTTAACAGAAGCGCCAAAAGCGAATAAGAAAGTGCCAGTTATTTATAAAGAGCCCTGAAGAACTGTGACACAGAACGCGTCAGCTGAGTAATTTGAAAAAAAGCAAAAATTTCGCGCAATGGCTTTCTTTTCACCAGCATTATAAAATTAACATGCAATGCAAAATATTAATTGAAATTCCCTGTAAGCTTGAAACTATTAAACAGCTATGTCGTGCACACTCATCATGATGTCATGCGCATGCACTTTTTTTGCGCTCTGAACCTGAGCGAGATATGCCAAGCCTGGCCTCATAAGCATGCAGACAATTACTGTTGTAATGCTATGGAAACGATCAAATCACGTTCCAAAACGATCGAAATATCAAATGATCACGAGGCGCCCAGGATATAAAAAGGAACGTTCAGCCAGTGGCGTTAGGTGAACGGGGCCAAAAGTGATAAATATAATGAAGACAGAGCACGGGTAACACTTAAAAAAATTGAGCCTGCGTCATATGGAATCGAAGTACGAAACAATCAAGCACCGTAAGCACGTTGAGAAAAATGCAGCATTTTTACGAAAGCTGCATGCGTCATTTGAAGCCTGGGTATCCTTAAACTGTGATGCTGCTTGAAACAATGTCAGGCAGAGAGATCTGACGCAATCCCGTATACTTATCGACCTGCGCCCTTGCAGCGTACGAGTACGTCCCAGACTCTGAAGTCGCGTCGGCAACTTACGACACCCCTGGTGGTGCACACACCCACGATCATACTCAAGAGGAGTCATACGACACACTGGACACAATGCCCAGCGTTTCAGAGATGGACGAATCGGACATGGAGAGGATACCAGACCTGCCGAGAGATGACGGTCGGCCACCAAGGATGCCAGGCGTACGTTGCTATTCTTTTTCCCCAACGTTTAGCGATAGCATGGATCACAGAGAAAATCATTCTGAGATAATCCAAGCCTGCGTATCTCGTGCGACAGGACAAGCACAAGCCCAGAAAGTCGCACCACAAGCGAAGGAAAAAGAAGGTGTCCCGCGGTTCCACCAGTGTGCCCAAGGAAATGATCCCCGTGTGCTACGAGCCAATGCAGCCCTGGGAACGTGGCCGCAGAAAAACATCGGACCCCGGTACAGCCCCTGTTGTGGTTGTGCCTCTGGAGGATGTCATAGTGCCCTTGGGCCAGCCGGCAACGTGAGTTTGTCTTCCTTTAGACAATGGAGAGGAGTACTAATATCGGCGTGTGTTGTAATCGCGTCAGGAACACAAACCACGAAAAACTAGATTACAGCATTATGGCGACTCAACTCCAGTTAGAATTTCCCTCCAGACTCTTACACCCTTGGCAGCACAGCTCTTCTTTCAATATAACCGTTTGGCTTATTGATCTGCAAGTGCCGACTAGTAAACTAACCACACGCATTATATATAGTTCGGGGTCTTGTAAGCGAACGTGATCTCACCTATGTAAAACTCAAATTCCTTGAAGAAGGGTGCATAGTGCAAGGATGAATTCGGCAAAATCTCGGCGACGATATAGCCTTGTCCAAGTAAAGTAAGTTTTATCTGCATGTATGACATGAGCCCCACAGCTTTATGAGTGCTTAATAATTCTGCGCGCATTTATTTATGAGCAGTCTGCAAACTGACAAATAAGATTACCAGTTGTGCCAGACGTCGTCAAAGTTTTTTCCTCGCGTCCAGTTTCCCTAGTGCACTTATATCCAGGCTGTCGAAAGCCTGCCGCGAAAAATTAACGATAATCATTTTAATATTAAACAACAAAAAAGGAAAAACGGAAGAAAATCGAAGACAAAATAAAAAGCTTCATATAATCCCACGTACGCACAAGCTTTCGCACATCGAAAATGTAGCCATAGAAGGAACAGCGTAAGGCCTCGTTTCTCCGCGCCGCACAAGCTAGCAAAGGCCCGCGGCCTGATCTCGAACTCTAGGCAAACAGGCAACATTCAAAGAAGCCTGTGGCACGTTTTATCACTTCCTCTGCTGGAGTCGTATCCATAAAGCCCGCTCGGCGATACAGGCCGGCGTTCCCATGAAGGAGCGAGTGAACACACCTTATCCATTCGCAACAAATCAGGACAGCCAGTTGACCAGTGCGTTGAATGACTGGGCTCATCTGGCTCGACTGGGAAACGTTTGTTGAAGGTGCCGAACACCAAAGTGGAAAGAGAGATTATGAGGCCTTTCACATGAGGAAGCGAGAGCGTATGCATGCCGTTCATATCTGTTTACTGGATGCCTTCACCTACTTCAGCGGAAGGAAGTCACTCCCCAAGTTGGACAGGCGTAGCTGTCGAGCGCTTTTGCTTGATTTCGCGATGTTTTTTTTTTTCCTAATGTGTTAGCGAGTAATGATGTGTTTAAAACAGGTGAATCTGAAGTAAAATTCACTTAGTAGCACAGCGCGCGTCCTGTAGTCTGTGCCTTGGTTGTCCATGAGCCATTGTGCACTGCGAGTTTTCTCCTGCCATTCTTGAATTCCCTTACCATGAGCTCAGTGAAGTTTTATGCCCTTAAAGATGCCCGCCTCGGGGATGTTACATGAAGGACAGCAGCCATTCATCCCTTTTCCTTTACGAACTTGATAACTTCGATAAAATAGTTATTCAGGAAATACGCTAGTCAGACGAGCATTTAGCGTAAATCACATTATGTAGGAGTCAGTAATAAAAGGATATTCGTGCAAACGAGAAGCTTAACGATCAGTACAAGCAGCGCTGGTCAGACCAAGGCGCTCAAAATCATTACAAGGTGCGCTCAGTCTTATGACATCTCTTCTAGGTTGGACTGCAAAGCTGTCGGGATGCCGAAGCCAAAGATAACCTGGTACCGAAACGGGGTACCCATCAAGCACTCATTTGAGTACCAGGTCTACTACGACCCTCAGGGAATTTCGTCCCTTACAATAGCGCACACAGAACTTGAAGATTTCGCAGAATACGTTGTTGAAGCCAAAAACCGCTACGGTACAGACACCACCCGTGCGGAGCTGATACAACTAGGTAAGCAGTACTTTCTACACCAGCTGTTGATTGTTTGATTTGAATTAATCGAAATACCAGAATGAAGGTAATAAACAGCCCCAAGTAAAATGCTTGTTTCCTCTTCTGACAACAGTGCGTGCAGCAAATATTGTAGCAGCCAGCCTTTCCCTATGGATTTACGGGGTTTAACGTCCCAAAGGAACCCAGGCTCTGAGGGACGCCGTAGTGGAGGGCTCCGGATAATTTTAACCCCCTGGGGTTTTTTAATGTGCACTGACTATGCACAGTACACGCCCCTCCAGCATTTCGCCTCCATCGAAATGCGACCGCCGCGGCCGGGATCGAACCCGCGTCTTTCGGGTCAGCAGCCGAGCCGCATAACCACTGAGCCACCGCGGAGGCGCCCAACCTTTCCCTATGTTAGAAGTCATCAACTAGTAGCCCTGAAATTAATGGAAAGCTTATAGTTCTTGAACATGCATGTGATTCAGGGTCAGTAAAGCCGTACGTTATACTAGACTTTTTTGTTGTAGTTTTTTCTTATCAACGCATCGGGCCAGATCCGATCTAATACCTTCTCCGTAAAAACGTGCATGCTTACATAAACTGACGGCAACTATCTATCAGCAGCATGAAGGCACACATGTAAGGCCAGACTTGTATGGTAATTTACATAACTGGCACGCAACACCAAGCTTTTTATCGGATAAAGCGAGAAATACTATCACGCTAGTGCGCATAATGACAACGAAGACAAAAAACGACCTAATTCTTCATCTGGCCGGGAGATTGGACTGTTTATTTGTATTGCTGCAGCTTTAAAAGATACCTCATACTTTTTCTTTGACTGCTTTGGCATCAGTAGTAGCAGCGCGGAGTGTTCTAGAACTCGGTATATCAGTCTGCCCATCTAGGGACGAAGCTAGCGATATAACGCCTTTTGAGCTAAAATTTCAATGCAATAGCGCATAATCCAGCGCGAAAAAAAAACAGCAAAGGAAAAAGAAAGAACTGGAAACTGTCTTTGACTCGAACATTTTGCTAAGAAGAATTGGACCTAATTTCAGACTTGAATTCCATGAGGCCCATGCGAAGAATACAGAGAGCAGACCACCGACTCAGCCTAGGTGAGAATAAAAACTCGTTCATTCATATCACGCCGCGACAGCGCCACTCGGTGGAGCACATAAACTATGCTAATTTCCCTCAATCTCCTCTTGGCGCTGCAGATTTCAAGAGCATGCGGCCACGGTTCGAAGTGCCCTTGCAAAGCGCATACAACAAGCCGCTAGGATTCCCCGTGACTCTAGAGTGCACTGTGAGAGGACGTCCAAAGCCCACTGTGCACTGGTTCCACAACGGTATCCTGATCGAGCCAAGCTACATGCCTGTCTACAAAGTCACCATTCTGAGCGACAAGTGCATGCTGCACATCACGGAGATGATGCCGGCGACAGAAGGACGCTACGTCTGCAAGGCTGTAAACGAGGCCGGCGAGAAAACCACGGAGTGCATACTGCACGCCGGAGGTATGACAGCACGGCACAGTGTCGTATCTCCGTGCTTACTCTTCGTGGTAGCGATAAGAGCGTTTAGTGCAGTGAAGGAAGTTTCCTGGCATTTGTCTGAGTCAATGGGCTTGAGTCAGCTAAATCCGCTCGTCTGGAGAAGCTGTCTGTCCTTTTTTAATGATAGTGAGCCACTTCGCGCTCGCTGTATAGCTTTGTGTACGTATCGGTGGCACAGCGCAGTCGTAAAATGTCAGTAGTTTATTAATTACTTCAATACTTATTCCGAAGGTTACCCGGACCACGTGAAAATAAACCCCTTTCTGAGCAAGGCGCGAGTCAATAAGGTGGTAAATGGAAGCTACATAAAGCGTCGTAAAGAAATAGTTCGCCGGGCAGGGCTCATAGGAACCACTCAGCCAGCGCTGCTCCTTCTATTAAGTTGACATGTACAAAGACGGCCTTCTGGCATAAAATGTTCAGCGAGGCTTTCTTAGCTATATTAGACATATAAGACAATCATAAGCTTAAGATGGCATTTCATAAAACTCATCCTGTGTACATTACTGCCATAACCTTCAATCGTGTACTATGATGCGCTAATATGCCATTTTTTGCCACCTAATAAAAAGTTTGTTACTTGAAGTCTACTTGTAGCTCACCACATCTCGTATTTCGGGCAGTTAGCGCTTCCAGGGGCCGAGACACCAAAATTTTGTTACCATATTTTTTCTTTGGAATGGTGCGTAAGACACTAGTAAACATGGATAACCAGGTGAAGGTCACGTACGCTCAGTACCCAACTTATAGTTAAAGTTATTCTTCGGCGCACTTTGGGTTCGGTTGCGACATCACGTGAGCACTAGGTCACGTGAGGCATACAAAAACTGCAATATGAGTTCTGGCTCTTTGTTCATTTTCTGGCATTCCCGCTTCTGGAACAGTTTAGCGTAAGAGTTGGAATGAATTAAAACGAAAAAGCGGCGACTATATTGCAGCTTTTGTATGCGTCACGTGATCTTATTCTCGCTTGTGACGTCGTCGCAACCATCGCCTAGCAACTCAAATCGAAACTGAAATTACAAGCGAAAAAAGATTAATTAAAAACTATAAGTTGAGCGCTGGCGACACATGTTTACTGATCTCGTAGGCGCCATTCTAGAGCAAAAACACACTACGAAAAATTTCCATCCCACTCCCTTCAATGTTTCTCCTGCCTTGTTAGCAACCTGGTGACCTATGTTTTGGCTCTTTTCAAAAAGAACCAGAAGAACTCAAGCCAGAAGAGGAAAAGCCAGCGGAGGAAAAGCCGCACAAGATACCTGCGTTTCTCCAGTCCAAGCAACCGCGAAGAAAGCCTTCAGATGACGAATACCAGAGCTTTGAATCGGAGTCCGAGTTGAGCTTCAAGGAAACAATTGTGCCGCAGATACGCAAGCTGTCAAGGCCGAAAGGTGAACATCTGCGAACCTCCTTTTGAATTCTCAGAATACGTAATCCAACGGCTTCTAATGCAACCTGGTTCCTTGTGTTTCCTTTCAGAGTCTCCACCTCCGGAAAAGCCAGAGAAAACGGCAAAGGAGAGCGCCATCGAATTCCTCACCACTGTCCTCAAGCCGACGTGGCCGTTCAGTATGTTCCGATCCGCTTCACCAAAGGCGGTACCAACGGACGAAGAGCAGCCTGAGCCGGAGAGGTTCCCCAGCGTCGAGAGGCCTCCTAGTGCCGAGAGGCCACCAAGTGCCGAGAGGCCACCAAGGCCGCCGGAGCGGTTTCCTAGCGCGGAGAGACCGCCCAGGCCAGACCGAGAGAAAACTGACCGAGAGAGGCCTCCCAGCACCGAGAGAACGAGACCTGTAAGACCTCCGAGGGCTGAACCGCCGAGGCCGCTCAGGCCTGGAGAGCACGTCGAAAGGCCTCCGGTTCCTGAGGCCATTCAGCGACGGGAGCCGCCGCAACCGGAGTCGCCCTGGCATCCCGAACCACAGGAGCCGTACCAAGCCGAAAGGCCTCCCACCGAAGTGGACAGGCTGGCGCCAAGAGGTGGGCGTTGAATTGCGTTGTTACCGTATGTCACGGTGCAAGGGCAAAGCACGTCGTGCCTAGTAGTGTGAACGGTCAAGTAGCGCAGGCAGTGAGAAGCACGCCCCAGTACCGACAATTACCACGACGCAAATTTGCATTCTAAATGGTTCAGTGCCGTACCGGGAGGGGGTCAACGAGAGGAAGGAGGGGCAGGGAGATTTACCAGAAGCGTGATCCGCAACTGGCTGCCCTGTTCATGCTATCCGCGACGAAGCTTGTCGGCGTATGAGTTCGAAGTAATGAAGCTACGTAAGCGGAACTAAGCTCCGACTCTCTGCAGCTCTGCTGAGAAAACTGCTGGTTAGTGAATATATATATATATATATATATATATATATATATATATATATATATATATATATATATATATATATATATATCTTCAGTTAGTGGGAGAAATAGCTGCTCACAAAAAGAAAACACCTCGAAGCAACAAAAGTTTGCAGCGACACGTCAGTTCCGAGGCCAAAAAAAAAATGCCTCTAAAGTTTGAGGCTGACTGAAGACGTCAGTGTGGCGTTCCCATGCCAAATTGCTCTAGCTTCCAAGAGTGAATTCGCACTTTACTCGAGACCAGTGCTGACAGGTATTCGCCACGGCAGATCCCTGCTCTCATGACCAGAGCCGTTTGGGGCATAACCTATACTATACAGAGACTTTCTTGGCACTTCTAGCATCACGGAGCTTTCAAGTCGCATTGACACGAGTGTGTGGGCACAGTTATCTCAGAAATACCGGGCTGCTTAACTGCGCTCTCAGAAGAAGATAAACATGTAGTCGGTCTGCGTGTCTGTCGTAACGTGTTGGCTTTTACTGCAGATGCCGGAAAACCACCCATCGGGCGGAGAACTCCTGAAGCCCCTGAAAGGATGCCGCCCGAGGAATTCGTCAAGTGGAAGCCGGGGCACCGAAGAACGTCTGAGCCTGGGATGCCTCCCAAGTTCGTTGCCCCACTCGAAGACGTCGAGGTGCTCGTGGGATACCCTGCAACGTAAGCATGTTCAGGTCGCATTCAACTTGGTAAAGCTGATTACTGCTTACCCAGAATTTCCACAGCCTACGCATACAATACAGTGCGCACGACTCAACGTTAAATGGTTTCTGGATTGGGAGAATATCAGAATATTTAATCATGCGAAAATATTTACGCTCTAATAAGCTTGACTGCCAATTTCCACATCGCCTTTCACTCATTACCTTGCGTTAAAAAAAAAAGTCTGATTTGCTATATTTCCCGGCACTTGGGCAGCGGGCAGGAAAAAAAGGCACAGGAAAATTTTATCTTCACGTTTATGTCAACCCTTCGTGCACAAGCCTAAAGCTGCGAAAAATATAAACGCGAGCAGGCACGTACAGGTGCTCACAAAATAATTCAGAACGCCGCGAAGGCGGCCGGGCGCCGGCGGAAGCCGCGGCTTGCGCATGCGCTGGCTCCCTAAGGAGCGCGTCTCGTTCCCTAGTGAACCTAGATTAGCTCTGCGGCTCCAGAACGCTGGCGCAGGGACAGGTGGACTGAACACTGCAGTGTCTGTGACACGCTGTTTTTGCGCACTGCCCACCGTAATCTCTAATCGTATGTGGACTGCTTACTGCGGTTTGCCGACGGTTTATGAATCCATTCTGTGATGCAGCCGAGGTTTCCATGATTGTGCACGAGCTCCGCGGATTGGCTACCACAGCACTGCTGGCCCCTTTTGGAGATTCGATAGCGGGTGTGCGAAGTTATTTCTTGTGCAATTACTTCTTCGGTTTCACTTTATATCGTGAATTAAAGGAACATTTTGACCAAGACTTGACCGACCACTTAGCGGGAGTGAAGGGGCTAACGGCAATAAAACTGTTCTAGAAATAAATTAAGGTGGCGGATTTCTCAGTGCCTACCTCATCCATAGGAGGCTTTTTTCATGCATCCAGCACTGTATTAATGTTTATTCAAGGCTCAAGAATATCACTGAGGTTTGCAGGTATTTCTATACACTGCGCCCTTGTGGTATCGGTAGCTTCGCTTCTCCCCTTGAGGCGAGGATTCTTGGATTTTATCGCGTGTTTGCATTTGTTGGCATAACTATACGATTTTAATGAAGAGTAGGCCCTACGAGTTAAATACAACAAAAAGAGTATGGAGAGGACAGTCTAGATACACAGCAGGAATCACGCTGTGTTTATTTAAAAAAAAAAGAACAGAAAGGTAACTCTGCGTTGCCTTGCCCGACGTGTGAACTTTTTTGCACTCAACTCGTACGACCTCAGTGATTGACCTTGAATAGACGACTAATAAGAGCAGGATGCATAAAGGTTTAATGCATGAAATATGTGCTCAGAAACACGACGCTTAATTTATTGAAAGAAAAACATTTTATTACTATTCTTTTACACCAACCTACGAACCCTCGCTATTTTTCTAAAATGGCGCTTTCATTCACGATAGAAAATTAAACTGAGCAAGAAATTGCTAAAAAATTGAGATTTCCCAGAGCCAACCTACGTGTTTTAAAATATGAGCAGCATTTCCATGCTATCCATAGCGCCAATGACAGGGAGCGGGACTGTCTCGCCAAATGGATGCAGAAACCGGCGTCAACGCAACGCAAGCCGCGCGTGAACACGCAGCGCGTCACAGACAGCGCTCGCCCAGCCCCCTTCTCAAAGCTAAGCTAAGAAGCCCCTAGCGCTAGCCTTTTTGGAGCAAGACAGCGCTGATCTAGGTTCGCTAAGGAAGAGGGTTCGCTAGTTAGGGAGTCCGCGCAAGCGCAGTCTGTCTTCGTATTCTTACGCCGGCGCGCTTCGCCGACGAGTGGCCGCCTGCCCGGCGATACGAATTATTCTGTGAGCACTTGTACACTGTAGAAATAAAGTATGAGTTGGCATCGCATGCCACGTGCGAGACCAAACGTTTAGCCGCGATGTGTGGCAATATTTTGCCCACGTAATAACGCTGTAAAATGAGGGCTGCACTCCGAGGAAACCCTCAGTGGTGGCGCAGTGGTACCGAGGTTTCACCCTAAATGGGCAAGACAGTTGGTACGAATTTGTTTCAGAAAATCAGGTGTGCAGACTATAGGCACCTTCGCTGTACGTGTCTTCTTGTGCGGCGTATACAGACTTCCTGAGAGACGAGCGTCGTCGCCACGCTGCACGCACGCCCAAATGCTGTCATCGTGAATAGCTTGCAAAAGGCACCCTTTCCCTATCTGCACACAGTGCTGTTCGGCCACTGCGTAGCCTTACATTCGCACAGTGAAACAGCCTTTATGCAGATTCCGCGGCGCGCGGTAAAACACGTAATGTCGCTTTACTTGCAGGCTTGACTGCAGAACGGTCGGAGTGCCGAAGCCTAAGATCACGTGGTACAAACAGGGCCAGCCGGTGAAGTACTCTCCCGAGTACAGCTTGTACTACGACACTGAAGGCAATTGCTCTATAACTATACACAGGTGAGTGCTCTCGTTTCCAATGCCACGACTGCGAAAAGCAGATGCAATTTCGTTCATCTCGAGACGAAAGGTGGTGCACACAACGATGACCCGGGCGAGTTCTGGTCTCGCAGACAGCACTGCTTCTCCGCACGCGCTGAAATTATCGCCCTAGCGGGGCTAGATAATGATGAACTGAGCTAGACGGCAGCCTCCTGACACGAAACGAACAGCGCGGAAATAGAACAGGGCACTGATAACGAGAGTTTCGCAGATTCACAAAGCGACTCTGTGTAACTAAAATTGTTCACGCAAATTTTATCACTCGATCTCCTAATTCCGTAAAGCGCAGCTGGATGATATGTGTTCCAGCTGTACTGTTCGTGCGCTTCTCGGTTCCCACCCCTGCGCTGAGCTTCTTTGTTATCAATGTTTCCTCAACGCTATCACCCCTAACGTACCGAACTTTGATGCGCGATATGCCACTACTGAAGAAGCCCCTCCACAGTACCGCCCTGCACGCAGATGCAGAGGCAACAAATAAAAATTGGCGGAATGTTATCTATCGGGGCCTTATCACGGTAACGCCCGGTATCGGGCCGCTGAAATGAGCACGCCAGGGAAGAATAAATGTGCTGGGTACCGAAAACGGTTCAATCCCGGGCCCTGAAAATACGACGTATTTTCATAGCCTTCCTCCCTTCTTTTTTCTTTTTACGTAAACACTCTGTAAAGACGGCCGACAGCCTCAGCCATAATTGACACCGTGCTACCGCGAAATGTTGATAACAATCGTTCAAGTAGTGTGTGACCCAAGCTTTCTGCAAGCAGAGAGGATCTGAGGCATTTTCGCAACGAGCCAGCAGCTCGAGTCCCGGCTTCAGCGCACTGCCCTCGCAGTCAGACCTGCGCGAAACAACGTTTAATTCACCTAGAAAAGCAAGGCTCCAGGCTGCGGCCTTCATCAGATGTGCCCGTTAGATGCAGTTCACAGACACAATAGACAAATAGAGAGAGGGGCCTTTAACATAATTCCATCCACTCCCGTGGCCAGGACGACACCAGAGGACTTCGGCGACTTCATATGTGAGGCGAAGAACAAATACGGAACCGAAGTCACCGAGGCTGAACTAATCCAAATAGGTAAGTATACATAACGAAGGCATATCTCGCTGTTTATTACACAACCCTCAACCGCATTGCAGATATGAAGTCTATGCTGCCGATGCGGAAGACTCCGAAAAAGGTTAACAAGCTCGACCTCGGTAAGCCACCCTATTCTTAGAGACAAGTTGCGCACACACTGAAAGACAGAGACAGGGAAGAACACAGGAAGCTCTTGAAATTCACTGACTACAACCGTTCACAACCTTGCTTTTCAGAGTTTGTGCCGATGAAGCCCAGGTTTGAGCAGCCTTTGCTAAGCGAAGTGCGAGCCCCGCTCGGCATGCCGATCACTTTGGAATGCATAGCCAGAGGACGCCCACCACCAGAAGTACGGTGGTATCACGAGGACAGGTTCATACCGCCGGACGACACAGGTAAGTATCCGTGCTTCTCTCGGGGCGAATGGCATGCAACATCTTCTAGTTTTTTCTGAGCCCAATCACCCGTCCGCAGAGCGTCCACACGTCCGCCCTGTTTTATTATTTTTGTTTTCGTCTGGCCGTGCAAAATACGTTTCGTCAAAATGTGCCGGGGACACCGGCAGAATTCGTGTGTGAGTAGAAAAGAAAACGAAATTGGTCGCAATTCTCCATTCCAAATTTTCTCTCCTTCAACTCGGCTACCTATTAAAACAGCCTATCGTCATATAATTGGAACGACAGTGTGCGCTGCACGCCACTACCGAGACGTCACTCGGGATGCAACTCAAAACTCGACTAGCGCGCAGGCATCTTTTTGGGCCTGTCAGGTCTAACTGCAATTATGAATGAAAGTGGTCTTCACCCGGCATATAGGTTCGGTATCATGTCGAAAAAAAAAAGCGTTAAAACTTAGCGCTCTGCTACGGAGCGATTAAATTTCTAGCTAAAGTTTCGAGTCACGACATACTACGCCATCGGAGACGCTGTGCATCTCGAAGAGAGCCCCGCACAGACGTAGCGCTGTGACAGAAGAATATGCAATCGACACTGAGCAGCTTTTCCGGCAGTACACGTCTCCCATGGCCAGCCTGAGCTGACCGCGGGGGGTTCTCGGTAGAGATGCAAGCGTCCGGAAAAAAAAAAATGGGAGAACGAAAAAAAAACGTTTTCTTTTTCTATTGGCCACAAGGTGAACAGAAATCGCCCAAATTTCACCCAAATGGATTTTCCTTCAATGTATCATCTCACTATGCACTGTCAATTTATTTGGGATTTTGTCGTGGCGCCGTGCATTTGACGTTGCACCGCCATGGTCGGTACAAAGACGAGTCCAGACACCTGTGGCGCCAGTTGGACGGCCAGTCTAGTTCGGAGGGCGCAATTTGCTTCCTTTTGCCATTTCAGAGAGCACTGTGTACAAGGTGGAAACCCTGCATGACAAAAGCCTCCTCCACATCGTCGAGGTCAACGAAACAACGCGAGGGCGGTACGTCTGCAAGGCCACAAATGAAGCCGGGGAACGGGTGACAGAATGCTTCGTCACCATAGGCGGTGAGAACCTTTCATTTTCTGTTAACTATCAAGCAGCTACGAAACTAAACAAAAACAAATACAGCCAGGCAGCGCCCATCCTTTTCTCTTCCCATGCATTGAATTCCACGAGTTCAATCTGGACTCTGGTGGACGTAGCCAACTGAGGCACCACAGCGCAACACTGAAACAACCGATACACGGAGACACTTTGACACACAGCACAGACTTTCACCTGCAATTTATTCGAAAGAATTGCGGCTTATACTGGGAAAAATTTAACAGAAAAGGAAAGAATGACACCTGGTGCACTACATCGTACTCTGTGTTTGTGAGGGAGACCAAAGGCTGAGCTAACGCTAGTCATGAATCACCAACTAAAGTTTCCTTTCATCTTCCTTGAGGCTAGGAGAGGGCGAGATGTGACAGGAAAGTAAACGGAACGGGAGCGTGGCTCCAAGAGCAAGCCATGCAGTTTTGTAAATTTTGCGATTGACTGACACAGCTGCAGGCTTGTGAGAAACCAGTGATGATAAAAAGCAGGAAAAAAATGCATTTAATGCTCTAAAGCTAAATTAATTGCCGATATTTTTTGTCGATAACTATGTATCTGTTGCCGAACTACAAGTTTTCACGTGCGCCAATCGGTCATCGCGGAGGAACGTCGAGAGATTACTTAGACGCATCGGACGCTTGTCCTGCCCGGTTCAGCTTGATAATTTCAATTAGTGCGAAAAGCCAATTATTCAAATGATTTGCGAGAGTAATTTGTCGCTGGGGTACAGAGCGATCAGTCTGACACAGTGGACCGACGAAAAAATGATCTCTCAGTTTTCCACGTGCTCCTGCCTAGTGTGCACATATTTCAAGTGTTTGCTCGTTAGAAGAGTGGGGCACGCTTTTCCCGGGGCGAGCGATCGAATGATATCATACGAGAAAGGCCCATCGCTGAAAACAGGTCCAACTGACCGGGGCAGACCGACTCCTTTAAAATTTGCATTTAAATGAAGTGCACATTCGTTTCGCTTTGCTGTGCCTTTGTACAGTATTTCCCGCTCAATTTAATCCACACGCCAGAATATTTAATCTGAGTGTCATTCAATTCAATCCAGGTGCCACAGAAATTAATCCAGGCGCCAAAGCATTTAATCCAAACGCCAGCGAATTTAATCCTCATGCATTCTCACACTGGACCCCTAAAACTTAAAACGCGGTCTACAAATCCCAGAGGAAACGCGGAAACGCATGAGGAAACGCGGTCCTTCTAGTCCATATAAAAATGGCCGCACGCGAATTACCACTTCCATGTACGTACAGTCGGGGACAAAAGTCTCTGGACCACGTGCTCCTCAAAGGAAGCAGATAGCTCTACTATTAGCCGGTGACTGGAGACCACACTTGTAGGGGTAAAAGTAAAAATTTTCTTCTTTCATCTCGACAAGTGTGGTCTCCAGCTGCCGCATATATGGAAGAGCTATATAGACAAGCGTCAGGCCGTGACGTCAAAGAGCCCATACAAAAATGTCCTATGGCCGGCTATAGAATTTTGGCCCAAATAGCTATAGACCTTTCCTATTTCTGTTTATAGCTGTCTATACAGGCTCATATATTTTTCTATAGAAAGCTTAAGACAGTTGTATGGTTCCAAAGCTATAGCTTTAGTGGCATAGATTTTTCAATAGCTGGCAGTAAGCACCTCTATGGGTGCTTATAGACGTTCATAAAAGGCCATAGACGCCCATAGGACTTTTTTGTATGGGAGATGCGGCGGCGCTGGCGTCAGCAGTGACTTTCGTTGTGTAGGCAAAAAGCGGGACCTTCCGCATTGGGTGCGCCACGCTTGCGGGTTTCAGGGCACAATTCACGGTGTGCCGAAAAATTGTGGTGCATTTGGTTGAGCCGCAATGGGGAAGAAAGGAAGTGGCATAGGTTGCCGCAAGTTTATGGCACTCAGGTAGGCGCGAAAGCTACGGGCAGGGGCCGAGGAGCAAGACAAGTTCGGCTTCACGGCTAATTATTACCGCTGAGCTCGTTTCGCGCCTTCGGTTATTATATTTCGTTTCTGCATTCAAATCTAATAAGTTGGTTCGTGTCTCTGACTTCCCATCGTTGGTGTTCGGTCGCGTGGTGAACTGTGCAAAAATCAAGTAACGCCTGCAACTCGTTCTCATTCTGTCGTGCTTTCAGCCTAAGTTCAGGCGCGATATTCCGTGTGCTTGGGATAGTAAGTTGAACGCAGGGGGCCATTTTCAAATATTTATTACCCGGACAACGTCCCGAGCATCACTTCGCGCAAAAAAAAAAGAAAAGACAAAAAGCTGCCGTCAGTCGCCTTCAGCATTCACACCGTGCCGCGCTTGAAGAAGCACCGGACTCGATCGGGTTTTTCTCTGTTTTCACGGCGGTTTTTTCTCTGTTTTCATTTTCGCGAATTTCAACAAGTGTGTCGCTTCAACGCCGGTCCAACGACGCTATGACCTCGACAAAGTCGCGCAGTATTATTTTCCAAATTATTTGAATTTTCACGTTGTAGGTCGGTCAGAACCTGGCGAACACAGCAAATTCCACGCCAAAAGCCACTCCGATTAAGCAGAATGCACACACATGAATAAATTCTAGAATAAGAAGCAACATTTTATAGCATAGCAGAGTGAGCGTAAATTTCGTTTGGAGCTCGAGGAAAACGTCTATGCATGCGCTCGTGGAGCTCTCGGATCGCATTTGCCTTATTCAATGCAGCTATATATAGTGCTCATTCATTTCCAAGGTCTCCGGAGTGAAGCGGCTCGGTGAAAATAGGAAGCACAATACAAGGTTCGTCGTGCGAGAAAGCTGATTCGCGTCGTGTATCACGTCGTCCTATATTGCACTAGCAATCGGATATGCTTTATCGGCCCATAAGTTGAGATCTGTGGACTATAAGGTCCTCCCCATACCCCGCGCTTTCACCCGCCGTAGCGCTGCGCTGTTACTTGTCGCCAACTAGGCGCGGAGAAGCGCCCGATGCAGCGCTCCGCCTACTAATTCCGTCTGGCAAACAGGCTGCAAAAGTGCAGCTCTCCGAGCATCAACAAAACTGTTTCTGACCACAAGCGACGCTCACGCTTTGAAATATTCGCATACACCAGTTGGTTTCGAAGGCAGCGTCGCTTGGCGCAGTGTAGGCGCGCTGCGTTTTGCCTACACCCCGCGTCGCTGCCGACCGCAGCGCCACCTTTGTTTACAAACATGAGGCTTCGTTTGAGGAACACTTGGTTCAGAGGCTTTTGTCCACGACTGTACGTCTCTATAGTCTGCTAGCGCACCCACCATAAAATCATCCTGGCGAGTCTGGCTGCCCCCCTCCCCCCAAAACCGCCCAGCCAGAGAAAAACGAACAGCCACCGGAAGTGCGCGGAGGAAAATTGAGCACCTGGCTCCGCGAAGCGGCCCAATATGCTGTCGCAGACACAAGGCACGAAAATGTAACTACGCCGCGAGATGCAGCACGCGGGCCGTTATCATTTGAGCGGGCTGGCTCCGAAGCTTTTGTTTTGTCTCCTGCTTTCTTTCCTTTTGGTGCTTAAAATATACGGATTCTAGATTCTAACAGCTGTAAATTAGTGGTCGCCGCTGGCCGCAGCTTTGCCCGTTCCGCTATCCTCCCAAGACCAGTTCCCGTGCGCGCCGCCTATGTCGTTTATGGATCGAAAATGACAGCACTGGCGCTCGTTCGCATTCAACGCTACTCGTCGACTGGCCTTATGACATGCCACTTGGTGCCGCACCTGACCCGCGAGCACGTAGCGGCGCTCTCGGTAGCCGTCAACAAATCGGTTTTTGTAGCGAGAGCTACATTACGCCAGCCGCTTCGTGAGGTCAGCGTGGCTGCGCGCTGAGCCGTGGCACCACCGCTCCGCCAGCTGTGCGCATGCGCGGAGTGACATCATAGCCCGCAGCTGGTGTGCGCGCCTCGCTGCTGCGCCGACGACGGAGCAGACGCCGCCTGCCTCGTCAGTTGTGCGCGTGCGCGGAGTGACGTCAGAGCACGCAGCTAGTGTGCGTGCCGCGCGCCTACATCACGCTAGCATTTCGAGCCTTCATCGTGGCGGTTCGAACCCGGCCTCCGCGGCCGGGTTCGAACCTGGGAACTCTGGCTCAGTAGCCGAGTGCCCTAACCTCTGAGCCACCGCGGCGGGTCACATTTGGACTAATACAATTGGGTAGCCCAATTGGTTTCGATTGGATCATCCAACTGGGAGGTCCAATTGGAGCACACAAGTGGACATTCCAGTTGGAGCTTCTAATTGGCCACAACTGGACCTCCCAGTTGGATTACCTTCCAATTGGCTCCTATTGGAAAGCCCAAATGGAAGCCAATGATTTTCATGACTGAGATCTGCATATTGCTCTGTACAAGCACAGAACAGCAAAATAATGAGTTTCATGGAAAAAAGACATTAGCAGCTTGATCTGCTGAATTGTTTTCATCATTTCCACCATCTCTGCGGTCATGATTAAATAGACAATAACTCCACTCACTGGAACGGCGCCACTGGCTTCAGAAGTAGGGTCCAATGAACGATGTATTAAAGATGAAGAAAAGTTACTTCAGTGGACACAGATTGAACACTCTGGTTTTGTGCCACCTCTTCAAGCTTTTAGTGTTTTTATGTCTTATGTGCCATGCATGCATGCCTAAGGCAACTTCTAGCTGTTGGGAGCCAACAGTTATTCAACAGTTATTATATGCTCCAATTGCTTTCAGTTGCATTTTGCAACCAACTGAGGTAAAATTGGAATGATTTGAATTGGACCTTCCAATTTACTCCTAAAACACAACTGGGAATTTCCCAATTTGACCCAATGGTTTTCTCGCCTCGGTCATGACATAGGTAACAAAAATTTCCCATTGTGCGCAAAAAAAAATTGTGAGTTAAGGGGGTGCCCTCAGAAAAACAAAGGGATGTATAGGAAAAACACTGGCTAGGTGCTGCAACTAAAGAGCCCCGTTGGGAAACACCAGGATGGTTGGAGATCAGATGAGCAGGAGATTTCATAATTTCCCAATATTCAGTGGTGTCATATAACCCCTGAATATTCGAATAGTTTAACTTCCTTTATGTCCTGAGGCAATAAATAACGTTATAAAAAATCTAGTCAAATAGCAAACACTATTCGCAAACTATTAGAAGTATGGAAAATTTGCACACCCCTGACAGAATCAGCCAGCCGTTCCCATAACGTACTACACGAGCAGAAATCGTGTTGGGCATGCCTGGCCTTAGGTGCAGCCTGGTACAAGTTCAGCCAGTTTTATGCTTTTGGCGTAGCAAGGCACAGAAAATCTTGTTTGTAACAAATTAGCACAACTGGCACGGCTATCTCAACCGTGCAAATGAAAAACTAAAGGCGAATACTACACATGATAAAGCATGCACTTACATTGCGGAGTACCAACGCATAGCTCGCAGGGTTCATTATTCGCAAACCAAGTGCGCGTAGCAAGGCGCAGAAAATCTTGTTTGTAACAAATTAGCACAACTGGCACGGCTATCTCACCCCTGCAAATGAAAAACTATAGGCGAATATTGAATATTACACATGATAAAGCATGCGCTTACATTGCGGAGTACCAACGCATAGCTCGCAGGGTTCATTGTTCGTAAACCAAGTGCAAAGTGCACAGCTAGCGAAGTTGGCCCAGCGAAATTAGATCAGTACGAATAGCAGTCTAACCTCGAGCTTCCCATGTAAAACTCCAAGTTACCACAGAACACACTGGATTCAGTTACAAAGATAACAAAGCGAGCACACCGTCCACCAAGCAGCGGGAGAGAGAAAAGAATAGAAAGGAAATGGAGGGAAGTTAACGAGACAAAGAGGGGCATGACCGTCAGTTTGTAGGAAGGAAGGGAGTTGTTGCTTTTCCAGCAGTATGGTGGGGATAGATGTGGAGGTGTACAGCTAACAGAATGGACTACTCACTACTGTGCTGAAGGCACCGTTTGGCTCTACTCCTGAGCACACTCATGAACAAGAATTAAGGAAAAAGATCCCCGCCCCACCACCACTCATCGGTGTTGAATCCAGTAGGATACTCTGCACTTGGCTTGCTATATTCATCAGCCTTCAGGCCTTGATAGGACTAGCCTCAAACTTCGCACACAGACCACACCGAATGTTGCATAAACTAGACAGGGCTACAAAGCCTGACCAGCTTCGCTGAAGGTATGCCTGTTCCTAGCAATTCAGAAAGCTACACACCTTGTGACGTTAGTGTCAGCAGATGTGGCTGCCACAAGAATGCTTGTAATGATGTGTAAAACCAGTAACATCTGTTCTTGTGCAGTCCTTCAGAGGTGTGCTGCATGGGGCAAGCAAAACTGCTTAGTGCTGACCAAGAAGTTTTCGTTGACATAAGCACAGACAGCTTTTTAATGTGATAGCGTTAAGTAGCCCGTGTTGCAGAAAATACGGCGTGGGCTTCGTTGACCGTGAGCGAAAAAACCATGAAAAATGCCCAGAGAAGAAACCTAGGAGGCAGGTGGGCCACCTGGGTTACATGACCTTGCGGCGTCATCACAACCTGCCCGCTGGATTGTGAGCAAACTGCCCACCGTGGCAGGTGGCAGTTAAATTAATAATTGGTCACTAAAGGTTGCTTGGCAAGAGCAACCTAGGCCACATAAAAGCCCCACCGGTGGCAGCGCCTGCCATCGCAGGGCAGTGGCACATCGCTTAACCACTGCACCACGTCGCCAGGAGTGGCATGAGGACTCCTAGGGATCTATGAATATTAAGTAGAGAATAACAAATTCTGCATATATGGGCATTAATTCTTTAAGCTATCGTGTCATACCCTTAAGGCAGAGCTTACGTGTCCCCTCCAATTTTTCTTGCAAAAATATTTTTGCACAAATACGTACACTTTACATATTATCATACATTTACATATATATCAGAGTAAGTAAAACTCAAGTGTGCACATAAGCTTTCTTCTATGCATGCTTGGCCCCCCTGATATAGACAGAAAATCGGAAGATGAACATATGTGGAGCCACACTTAGGACAGTAAATGATGCGAAGCTGGCGAAGACAAAACATCAAAACAGTATAACTACCAGTGTTTATGTAAAATACACTACCTGTTCTTTATGATCTCTGCACATATTCATAAAAATTTGCAAACAAAAATTATAACCACTTTCTTTCTTTCAGAGCGCGAAGAAGATAAGACCAAGGAGACACTGCAAAGAACAGGCTTTGAAGTGCCAGTCTCAACAGAAGACACTGTTTTCTTGAGACCGCTTCGTCACGAAAAATTGCATATTAAAGCCGCTAAGGAAATAAAGATGCCTGAAGAATCTATCGTTGAGAGACTACCAACAATGGAAACTGTCGACGCTTACCCACAACCAGTTGAAGCCACAAAGCTGTTCATTCAAGAAGAAGTATCTGTGAAAAAGAGGTACATTACAGAAGAAATTACTCAACAAGAGATTAAAGAGACAAAGCAAGTTACAAAAGAACAACCTGAAGCCGACGAACAAATCCCAGAATTTCTGAAGAAGGTGCTGAAGCCAATACCTCGACACCAGCAGGTAATACAAGAAGAGAAGGTTGACATCTCAGAGATAACACAATACGAAACACTGCCAAAGCCTGAAGAAGAGCTACCACATCCTGGCATAAAAGAAGCCCCACAACAACGCGATGAGCCTTTAAAACATGAGGTGCCTCTAGACAAACAACCCAAAAGGAAGGTCCCAGTGGTCAAACAGGAAGATATCGAAACACCAGAGTTTTTAACAAAAACATTAAAACCAACAGACAAGTTCCGCAAAAAAGACATTCCAGAAGCTTTGGAGGAAAGTGAATTTCAGAAGCTAACAAAACGAAGAACAATCCAGCCACAGCAACCAGACTACAAAGAAGCTGAATACTTTGAAGCTACAGAGACCATGGAGATTATTAAGCCACAGAAACTAAAGAAACCAGAGGAAAAACCAAAAGATAAGGAATATGTACTCACCACTCATGAGACAACAGAGGCTACTGATTTGAAATTTCAAGCCCGACCTAAGCCAGACAAGCCATTTGGAGAACACCCTGTGGTTGAGGAAATTCAAGTTCTGAAAAAAGAAAAACCAACAGAGATCACAGTTGAATCTGTTGAAAAACCAGAAATAGCCGATGTAAAGACGGTGTACCGCCCAAAAGTTATGACTGAATCACTAGAAAGACCAAAAGAGATCACGAAACCTGATTATAAGACAGAAAAACTACAAGAAGAGAAAGGATTCATTAAAGTCTTCAAAGTGCCAAAACCAAAGATGCCAGGAACAAAGGAAAAGCCACAAGAAATTTTGCCCACAAAAGAAACTGAGGACATAATTCAACTGCAAAAGAAGCTGAAACCTGAAGAACAGAAAGAGGAGCCCATTGACGAAAGGGGAGAGCAAGGTTTAGTCATAGAAACAATCAAACGGCCCAAAGAAAAGAAACCCGAAGACAAAAAGCCTCAAAAGAAGCCTATGGAGCAGCCAACACTTGCAGAAATGATTATCTTCAAGAAACAGGAACAGCTACCAGAAATTACAACTGAAGCAGTCGAAACACCACACATAGTAGATGTTAAGAAACTGCTGCAGACAGATATCACCACTCAGGCTTCACAGAAGACCAAGGAGATTGCAGAAATAGAATATGATACTGAAGAGGTACTTGAAGGAAGAGAAACAATTGAGCTCATGAAGCCACCAAAAACAAAGAAGGCAAAGAAAAAGGTAAAACCAGATGAAGAAGAGCCAATCGAAGAAGAAACAGATCAAGTGATAGATCTGAAATCGAAAGCACGGCCTAAAGAAGGAAAGCCCGAAGAGGAAAAGCCCAAGAAAAGACCACAAGAACAGCCACAAGTTGAAGAAATATCAGTCATAAAAAAGAAGGAAACACCAAGAGAAATTACAGCTGAGGCAATCGAAACACCAGACATAACAGACATAAAGACTGTAAAACGAACCGATATTGTAACCGAAGCACTACAAAGGCCAGATGAAATTTCCCAGATTGAGTATGAAACTGAAGATTTACTTGAAGAAAGAGAAACAATAGAATTGGCTAAGGTACCAAAGCCGAAGAAGGCTAGACGAAAGAAACCACAGGAGGAAGAAGCCCAAATGGCTGAAGATGTAGAGCAAAAAGTACACCTCGACGCTACAGCACGACCCAGGGAAAAGAAGCCTGAAGAGAAAAAGCCAGTAGCTGAGGACATTACTATACTAAAGAGGAAAGAAAGTCCAAGAAAAATTACGACCGAGGCCACAGAACTACCTGACATAATAGATGTTGTGACTACCAAACGAACAGACATCACTACTGAGGCGTTGGAGAGGCCCAAAGAAATTGCTCAGGTCGAATACACGACAGAAGAGGTGGTTGAAGAAAGAGAAACAATTGAACTGGCTAAAATGCCAAAGCCAAAGAAGCCAAAGAAGAAGGCCAAACCAGAAGAAGAAGAAATCCCAGTTGTGGAAGAGACAGAGCAAGAAATAGACCTTGCCGCGAAAGCCCGGCCTCAAAAAGAAAAGCCAGAGAAAAAGCCTGAAGTTGAAGAAATAACTGTCCTGAAGAAGGAAGAAAGCCCAACAAAAATTACGACCGAGGCCACAGAACTACCTGACATAATAGATGTTGCGACTACCAAACGAACAGACATCACTACTGAGGCGTTGGAGAGGCCCAAAGAAATTGCACAGGTCGAATACACAACTGAGGAGGTGATTGAAGAAAGAGAAACTATTGAACTGGCTAAGGTACCAAAGCCAAAGAAGAAAGCGAAACCTGAAGAGGAAGAAATCCCATTTGTGGAAGAGACAGAGCAAGAAATAAAGCTGGCATCAAAAACCCGCCCTAAGAAAGAAAAGCCAGAGGTCGAAGAAATTACTATCCTGAAGAAGGAAGAAAGTCCAAGAGAAATTATGACTGAGGCTACGGAAATACCAGAAATAATTGATGTTAAGACTGTTGAGCGCACAGACATCACTACTGAAGCACTGGAGAGGCCCAAAGAAATTGCACAGGTCGAATACACAACTGAGGAGGTGATTGAAGAAAGAGAAACTATTGAACTGGCTAAGGTACCAAAGCCAAAGAAGCCAAAGAAGAAAGTGAAACCCGAAGAGGAAGAAATGCCAGTTGTGGAAGAGACAGAGCAAGAAATAGAGCTGGCATCAAAAATCCGCCCTAAGAAAGAAAAGCCAGAGGTCGAAGAAATTACTATCCTGAAGAAGGAAGAAAGTCCAAGAGAAATTATGACTGAGGCTACGGAAATACCAGAAATAATTGATGTTAAGACTGTTGAGCGCACAGACATCACTACTGAAGCACTGGAGCGGCCTAAAGAAATTACTCAGGTCGAATACACAACCGAGGAGGTGGTTGAAGAAAGAGAAACTATTGAACTGGCTAAGGTACGAAAGCCAAAGAAGCCGAAGAAGAAAGTGAAACCTGAAGAGGAAGAAATCCCTGTTGTGGAAGAGACAGAGCAAGAAATCGAGCTGGCATCAAAAACTCGCCCTAAGAAAGAAAAGCCAGAGGTCGAAGAAATTACTATCCTGAAGAAGGAAGAAAGTCCAAGAGAAATCACGACTGAGGCTACGGAAATGCCAGAAATAATCGATGTTAAGACTGTTGACCGCACAAACATCACTACTGAAGCGCTGGAAAGGCCCAAAGAAATTGCACAAGTCGAATACACAACTGAGGAGGTGATTGAAGAAAGAGAAACTATTGAACTGGCTAAGGTACCAAAGCCAAAGAAGCCGAAGAAGAAAGTGAAACCTGAAGAGGAAGAAATCCCTGTTGTGGAAGAGACAGAGCAAGAAATCGAGCTGGCATCAAAAACTCGCCCTAAGAAAGAAAAGCCAGAGGTCGAAGAAATTACTATCCTGAAGAAGGAAGAAAGTCCAAGAGAAATTACTACTGAGGCCGTAGAAATACCAGAAATAATCGATGTTAAGACTGTTGAGCGCACAGACATAACTACTGAAGCGCTGGAAAGGCCCAAAGAAATTGCGCAGGTCGAATACCCTACTGAAGAAGTGATTGAAGAAAAAGAAACTATTGAACTGGCTAAGGTATCAAAGCCAAAGAAGCCAAAGAAGAAACCAAAACCCGAAGCGGAAGAAATCCCAGTTGCAGAAGAGACAGAGCAAATAGTAGATCTTGAATCAAAAGCTCGGCCAAAGGAAGAAAAGCCAGAACAACAGCCTGAGGTGGAAGAAATTACTATCCTGAAGAAGGAAGAAAGTCCCAGAGAAATTACTACTGAGGCAAAGGAAATACCTGACATAATTGAAGTTAAAACTATTGAGCGCACAGATATCACTACTGAAGCACTGGAACGGCCTAAAGAAATCACGCAGGTCGAATACACAACCGAGAAGGTGGTTGAAGAAAGACAAACAATTGAACTGGCTAAGGTGCCAAAGCCAAAGAAGCCAAAGAAGAAAGTGAAACCCGAAGAGGAAGAAATCCCAGTTGCGGAAGAGACAGAGCAAATAGTAGATCTTGAATCGAAAGCCCGGCCAAAGGAAGAAAAGCCAGAGGAAAAGCCTGAGGTCGAAGAAATTACTATCCTGAAGAAGGAAGAAAGTCCCAGAAAAATTACTACTGAGGCAAAGGAAATACCTGATATAATTGATGTTAAGACTATTGAGCGCACAGATATCACCACAGAAGCACTGGAACGGCCTAAAGAAATTACGCAGGTCGATTACACAACTGAGGAGGTGGTTGAAGAAAGAGAAACAATTGAACTGGCTAAGGTTCCAAAGCCAAAGAAGCCAAAGAAGAAAGTGAAACCCGAAGAGGAAGAAATCCCAGTGGCGGAAGAGACTGAGCAAATAGTAGACCTCGAATCGAAAGCCCGGCCAAAGGAAGAAAAGCCAGAGGAAAAGCCTGAGGTCGAAGAAATTACTATCCTGAAGAAGGAAGAAAGTCCCAGAAAAATTACTACTGAGGCAAAGGAAATACCTGATATAATTGATGTTAAGACTATTGAGCGCACAGATATCACCACAGAAGCACTGGAACGGCCTAAAGAAATTACGCAGGTCGATTACACAACTGAGAAGGTGGTTGAAGAAAGAGAAACAATTGAACTGGCTAAGGTTCCAAAGCCAAAGAAGCCAAAGAAGAAAGTGAAACCCGAAGAGGAAGAAATCCCAGTTGCGGAAGAGACAGAGCAAATAGTAGATCTTGAATCGAAAGCCCGGCCAAAGGAAGAAAAGCCAGAGGAAAAGCCTGAGGTCGAAGAAATTACTATCCTGAAGAAGGAAGAAAGTCCCAGAAAAATTACTACTGAGGCAAAGGAAATACCTGATATAATTGATGTTAAGACTATTGAGCGCACAGATATCACCACAGAAGCACTGGAACGGCCTAAAGAAATTACGCAGGTCGATTACACAACTGAGGAGGTGGTTGAAGAAAGAGAAACAATTGAACTGGCTAAGGTTCCAAAGCCAAAGAAGCCAAAGAAGAAAGTGAAACCCGAAGAGGAAGAAATCCCAGTTGCGGAAGAGACAGAGCAAATAGTAGATCTTGAATCGAAAGCCCGGCCAAAGGAAGAAAAGCCAGAGGAAAAGCCTGAGGTGGAAGAAATTACTATTCTGAAGAAGGAGGAAAGTCCCAGAGAAATCACTACTGAGGCAAAGGAAATACCAGACATCATAGATGTTAAGAGTATTGAGCGCACAGATATCACCACTGAAGCACTGGAGCGACCTAAAGAAATTACGCAGGTCGAATACACAACCGAGGAGGTGGTTGAAGAAAGAGAAACAATAGAACTGGCTAAGGTACCGAAGCCAAAGAAGCCAAAGAAGAAAGTGAAACCCGAAGAGGAAGAAATGCCAGTTATGGAAGAGACAGAGCAAGTAATAGACCTCGAATCGAAAGCCCGGCCAAAGGAAGAAAAGCCAGAGGAAAAGCCTGAGGTGGAAGAAATTACTATCCTGAAGAAGGAAGAAAGTCCCAGAGAAATTACTACTGAGGCAAAGGAAATACCAGACATCATAGATGTTAAGAGTATTGAGCGCACAGATATCACCACTGAAGCACTGGAGCGACCTAAAGAAATTACGCAGGTCGAATACACAACCGAGGAGGCGGTTGAAGAAAGAGAAACAATAGAACTGGCTAAGGTACCGAAGGCAAAGAAGCCAAAGAAGAAAGTGAAACCCGAAGAGGAAGAAATGCCAGTTATGGAAGAGACAGAGCAAGTAATAGACCTCGAATCGAAAGCCCGGCCAAAGGAAGAAAAGCCAGAGGAAAAGCCTGAGGTGGAAGAAATTACTATCCTGAAGAAGGAAGAAAGTCCAAGAGAAATTACTACAGAGGCTGTTGAAATACCAGACATAACAGATGTTAAGAGCATCAAGCGCACAGATATCACCACAGAAGCACTGGAGCGGCCTAAAGAAATTACGCAGGTTGAATACAGAACCGAGGAGGCGGTTGAAGAAAGAGAAACAATAGAACTGGCTAAGGTACCGAAGCCAAAGAAGCCAAAGAAGAAAGTGAAACCCGAAGAGGAAGGAATCCCAGTTGCGGAAGAGACAGAGCAAATAGTAGATCTTGAATCGAAAGCCCGGCCAAAGGAAGAAAAGCCAGAGGAAAAGCCTGAGGTCGAAGAAATTACTATCCTGAAGAAGGAAGAAAGTCCCAGAAAAATTACTACTGAGGCAAAGGAAATACCTGATATAATTGATGTTAAGACTATTGAGCACACAGATATCACCACAGAAGCACTGGAGCGACCTAAAGAAATTACGCAGGTCGAATACACAACTGAGGAGGTGGTTGAAGAAAGAGAAACAATAGAACTGGCTAAGGTACCAAAGACAAAGAAGCCAAAGAAGAAAGCAAAACTTGAAGAGGAAGAAATACCAGTTGTGGAAGAGGCTGAGCAAATAATAGACCTCGGATCGAAAGCCCGGCCAAAGGAAGAAAAGCCTGAGGTCAAAGAAATTACTATCCTGAAGAAGGAAGAAAGTCCAAGAGAAATTACTACTGAGGCAAAGGAAATACCAGACATAACAGATGTTAAGAGTATCAAGCGCACAGATATCACCACAGAAGCACTGGAGCGACCTAAAGAAATTTCGCAGGTCGAATACACAACCGAGGAGGTGGTTGAAGAAAGAGAAACAATAGAACTGGCTAAGGTACCGAAGCCAAAGAAGCCAAAGAAGAAAGTGAAACCCGAAGAGGAAGAAATACCAGTTGTGGAAGAGGCTGAGCAAATAATAGACCTCGAATCGAAAGCCCGGCCAAAGGAAGAAAAGCCAGAGGAAAAGCCTGAGGTCAAAGAAATTACTATCCTGAAGAAGGAAGAAAGTCCCAGAAAAATTACTACTGAGGCAAAGGAAATACCTGATATAATTGATGTTAAGACTATTGAGCGCACAGATATCACCACAGAAGCACTGGAACGGCCTAAAGAAATTACTCAGGTCGAATACACAACTGAGGAGGTGGTTGAAGAAAGAGAAACAATAGAACTGGCTAAGGTACCAAAGGCAAAGAAGCCAAAGAAGAAAGCAAAACCCGAAGAGGAAGAAATCCCAGTTGTGGAAGAGACTGAGCAAGTAATAGACCTTGAATCGAAAGCCCGGCCAAAGGAAGAAAAGCCAGAGGAAAAGCCTGAGGTGGATGAAATTACTATTCTGAAGAAGGAAGAAAGTCCCAGAGAAATTACTACTGAGGCAAAGGAAATACCTGACATAATTGATGTTAAGACTATTGAGCGCACAGATATCACCACTGAAGCACTGGAGCGACCTAAAGAAATTACGCAGGTCGAATACACAACCGAGGAGGTGGTTGAAGAAAGAGAAACAATAGAACTGGCTAAGGTACCGAAGCCAAAGAAGCCAAAGAAGAAAGTGAAACCCGAAGAGGAAGAAATGCCAGTTATGGAAGAGACAGAGCAAGTAATAGACCTCGAATCGAAAGCCCGGCCAAAGGAAGAAAAGCCAGAGGAAAAGCCTGAGGTGGAAGAAATTACTATCCTGAAGAAGGAAGAAAGTCCCAGAGAAATTACTACTGAGGCAAAGGAAATACCTGACATAATTGATGTTAAGACTATTGAGCGCACAGATATCACCACTGAAGCACTGGAGCGACCTAAAGAAATTACGCAGGTCGAATACACAACCGAGGAGGCGGTTGAAGAAAGAGAAACAATAGAACTGGCTAAGGTACCGAAGGCAAAGAAGCCAAAGAAGAAAGTGAAACCCGAAGAGGAAGAAATGCCAGTTGTAGAAGACACAGAGCAAATAATAGATCTCACAACGAAAGCCCGTCCCAAGAAAGAAAAACCAGAGGAAAAGCCTGAGGTTGAAGAAATTACGATCCTAAAGAAGGAAGAAAGTCCCAGAGAAATTACTACTGAGGCAAAGGAAATACCAGACATCATAGATGTTAAGAGTATTGAGCGCACCGATATCACCACTGAAGCACTGGAGCAACCTAAAGAAATTACGCAGGTCGAATACACAACCGAGGAGGCGGTTGAAGAAAGAGAAACAATAGAACTGGCTAAGGTACCGAAGCCAAAGAAGCCAAAGAAGAAAGTGAAACCCGAAGAGGAAGAAATGCCAGTTATGGAAGAGACAGAGCAAATAATAGACCTCATATCGAAAGCCCGACCGAAGGAGGAAATGCCAGTAGCCGAAGAAATAACTATTTTAGAGAAGGAATTTCCACGGGAAATTACCACTGAGGCTGTTGAGTTACCGGACATAAGAGAGATTAAAACTGTGCAGAGGACGGAAATTATCACTGAAGCTGTAGAGAGGCCGAAAGAAATTACAGAGGTGAAGGAGACTGTTGAAGAAACAGAAACAATTGATATAGTCAAGACAAGAAAGCCAAAGAAAACAAAGAAGAAAAAGAGCCCAGGAGAAAAGGAAGTTTTGGTCACGGAAGAAACTGAAGAAATGTTTGATGTGGAGTCGAAGGCACGGCCAAGAAAAAAGAAACCAGGTGAACAAGAAGGGATTGAGGACATAACTGTTATTGAGGAAATAGAAATTGTTAAGAAAAAACCAATTGATGTTACTACAGATGTTACAGAAGTTTGTGAGGGTGAATTCATGCAAGCGCACGTGTCCGAGGAATTTGTTGTCTCCAAAATTCCAGAAGCCTCTAGTGCGCAAATGAGCATTGTTGCTAGTCGTCCAATTGTTATTGAAGAAATAAGTAGTGAATTAAATGCTGACCAACTAGATATCGATAAAAAGCCAAAAGAAGAAAAGCCACAAACAGCATTAACTGAAAGTCAGGCAGTTACTATTGAGGAAGCCTTCACTTCCGAAATGCCACAGGCTGTAAAAATGCCTGAACAAATCACACGTGAGGCATCAGAAAGTGTAATCATAGAAGAGAAGTCCCTTGTTGTTGAAGAAACCACAAGCGAACAATATGCATCAGAGTTTCTTGCTAAAGCACCGAAAAAAAGGCAAAAAGCCAAGGAGGTTCTTGAGCCTCAGCAGTCAGTTGAAGTGTGTGAAGCTGGAAGCCTCTTCACTACAGATGAGTTAAAACCATTGTCAAGAGACGTGTACCAGAAGACACTGGGAATACTAGAAGAACAGTCCTTTGCAATCAGAGATGAGGGCAAAGAAGAAATGGTTCCAGAGTTTGCCCCTGACGATGTTGTGTACAAAGAAGCAAGCAAGACATTGCTTCTTTTACCACAGCATCAAGTTGATGTGACAGAAGTAGTACCAAGTGTTTCCAGTGAGGAGCTTGTTATTGAAAAAACTGCAGAGAAGAAAGGGAACGTAACATTTATTGAAGAATCAAGAGAGTTTTCTACAGTTTTGGAAGAGCTGCCTGCACAGTTCCAGTCAGAAGATGTTCCACTGACGAGTCTTACATGCAAAATAACTGAAGCAACCAGGAGTTACCCACAACATGAAGAACAGGCAACAGAATTTCATGAGGACCTACCTGAGGGCATTAAAGCCGAGCAAAGCGATGTAGAATTAACAAGAGGGACTCACGAAGTACACGAAGTAGCTGCTGAATTTTTGGCACCAAGTGAAAAGGAATCTGTAGCATCACTGTCTCGTGTTGATATTCCCAGGGAAGTCACAACAGTTGAGGAAATGGCTGCTCAATTTGATGTTTCTGGGCCAGAAAGGACACATTTGACAGTTGAGTTTACAGAAGTTCCCCGTGATGCCATTGAGGTCCAAGAGCAAGTTACAGAATTTCAACCAGATACAGTGAGACCATTGCTGCCAGAATCAAAAAACATTGGAGACATTAAATCTTGTGTGGACATTGAAGAGACCGCAACATTATTTGAGGCACCATTATTAAAGGAAGAAACATTGGTGAAAGATTTGGCGGACATCAGAAAAGAAACTCTTGTTGTTGAAGAAATTCAAACTGAAGAGCAAGCCCCTGAAGCGAGACTTACAGTCATCCCAGAAAAGAAGACTGTCAAGTCATCCAAAGTTCTGCCATTGGAGAACCTCCCCGTACAGGTAATATGTTCTGTACTACAATGCGAGTTCAAGCAATATAAAGTAAGGTGTCTATCTTTATACAAAAAAAAGAAACATTTTTACATCGTGAAATTGTTATGCATTACAGAGTGTTCAAAATTAAGTTCTCAGGACTTTTTAACCCTTTGTAGGACAGCAGGACTCATATTGTCTCATTTGCTTCAAGTGCTGGCAAACGGACAATGGTGCCCATACGTACAATATTTTTCCATTCTGAACGCTACCGAATAATCAAACAAACCAGAGCATGTTTTCCTCTTTCACTAATACGCATTTTTTGTGTTCTGTCTTTTTACAAGTGCAGGTGTAGAGTTTGAAGCAGCCCATATAGGTGGGAAAAATTAAATTTAAAAAACTGTTGAGTTTTTTAGCCTTTCCCATCAGTCAGCTGCCCCATAATACTTATTGAAGCAATTTTCAGTTTTACTGCAAGTTTTCTTATATGTCAATAAGAAAGGTGTAGAAATATAGCACATTAGAGTCGTTTTTATGAAGTCATTGGCACAAATGTGTACCCTTTCTTTCTACAAAACCAGTCGTCAGAATGGCTTGAAAGTGATGGCGTTCAATTTATAGTCATTCTGAGTGCAATTTTACCATTTGTACGCTTGCGAGACATGCGTACAGCATGCGCCTTATAAAGGGGTAAAACAAACGATCAGTTTTTGCACTCTGGTTATTATGTGCACACAAAGTGAGAAAATAATTGTTGTTAAACCCCTAATTAGCTAAAGCCAATTAATAAATGTTCCAGTCACTGCAGTTATCATCTGTTTAAATTGGAGACTTGGACGTGGTCAGAGACTAATACTTTCAGGCTGTGGCCATGGTGATTGACAGCCCTCAAGGTATACAAGCCTTCTTTTAATTACTGAAGGCGTCATGCATGTGATGCATATGACTTTGCAGCACGCATATCCTTACCTGATGTCCATGCTCCTCACTCTATCCCCCTTTCTTTCCCTTTTATGTCCTCTCTTCCCCTCCATCTACTGCAGAGTAGCCAACAGCAACACCCTTTAATCTCCCTGCCATTCCTCTTCCCCTTCATATTTGTAGACCACGCCATTTGGTGGAATTCTCATAGCAAATTTGGGTTTCAAGAGTCACCTCCAAAGTTTCACCTCAGTGTGCGCAATTACACATATAAAGCAGGGACAATCTGAAAAAAACTTTCGCTGTGATGCAGCTGTTGCACATGCCGTTTTGTTTCGCAATGGCGTAGAATAAGTCAAGCCAACAACTGTTCCTTTTTCCACCTGTGGCTGGCAAAATAAATGTCATATGCAACCACTGTGCAACATCAAGCAAGAGTTTGTCCGTTGAGCAGTTATTGTATTTAATCATGATTGCAGTGATGGTGGAAATGATGAAAATAATTCAACAGATCAGGCTGCTAACATCTTTTTACAAGAACCTAATTTGTTTGTTGTTGTGCATTTGTAGAGAGCAATATACAGATCCCACTCAAGGAACTCATTAGCTTCTAATTGCAAGCTCCAATTAGATGATTCAGTAGGAACTAGAATTAACTGCACTACCTGCCTATAAGTAGGCAAACTGATTGGGCTACCCAATTGGATTTATGAGTCCAGCTGGCTGACCTGCTGAGTCCATTCAATTCCAGTTGAATCCAACTGGAATGCCCAATAGGACCCAATGGTTCTTTTTGTTGCCTAGGTAAGGAAATGCGTGGCAGCAGCCATACAGCAGGTAGACATGTGGACAGTACCCTGAATGAAAAGATTAAGGAAGGAGGGAAAGGTACATGATTGCAATATTCAGGCATGCGTTGTCACAGTGCAGCTGTTTCAACCTCACAGGGTGATTACAGTACTCAGTAAATGCAATCATAAACTCGCCACTCACGCAAAGAACTCGAAGCTCCAGTGCTCCTTGTCACTTGTTCCCTCTCCCCTCGGTGCACCTTTTTCCCTTTCTCCAAGTTCACCTCTCTGCAAACAACAGGCATATCAAGATCTCGGGATTATGTTAAAGAACAGCAGGTGGTCGAAATTTATCTGAAACCCTCCACTATGACATCTTTTTCTCTTCCTACTTTCACTCACTTCTTCCTCCCTTTCCTCATGGCGCAGTTGGGGTGACCACCGACAAGTGAGACAGTTGATGTGCCTTTCATTTCCACAAAACCAATTTTCATTTTTTTATTTTATTTTTCGTCTGACTATAACAGCTGTTTTTGTAACAGCTTATTAATTCGTTTTAGTTAATTAGGAAACTAACAATGACAATGATCCTCTCGCTTTGCATCCATCTGGAAACAACCTAGATGCAAAAAAAATGGCTTTCGTGTAAGGCTTGTCATTTGTTTTTAAAAAATCCTGAAAGTCTAATTTTGAACACCCTATATGCATCAGCCAAAATCAGGAGCCAGTTGCTGTGAAGTGCTACTGCATCGTCAAGGCAGAGTAAAAGTACGCAGCCTGATGGTCGTTCCATGTTGATAACAATAAGTCTAGTGCAGTAATGCATGATTTATTATACTTTAACTGCCTAATACTCTTCTACAAAATTCACAACTAATTCGTGTTTCTATGCTTTTACCCGGAATAGCATACCAAATATTCCTGCCATGATGCTCTCATGTTTCCCAATTCACTGTGTTCAAAAAGATCCACAAATTGTGACACGAATTATTTGTTTTAAATTTCAAATATTAATTTTTTATGCATGCTATATAATCAAGACTTTAAAAACTATCCACAAATGCAAGTTGTTAACTGTAATAAAGCTAGCCCCTAATGCAAGCTGTTTACTGCAATAAATTTAGTTAATGATGATTTGGCTGTTTTCATAAATTATAATACAAATAATGCATGAAGCAAAATCACATATCTAAATAGTACAGCAGAAGTTGGACGGCTCGAGAGGATTGCAAAACCAATGACCGTTCTTTAAGCCAGAGCTCTGGTTTAAGCAGACTGTGGGGTTTCAATGTGCACTTAGCTGTGCACACTACGCTGCACGTCACGGGAATGCAGATTCTTCATTCCATAGTTTACTGTTCGAAAGCAGCATAGGAAGCTAATTAGAAGCTGAACTGCTTTCTCAATGGCTTTCGTACTTTCCAGCACAGTTAACAGTAGGTGTGTGCAAATAGCAAATTTTGGGTTGAGAATACAAATAATGAAAATCAGCTGTAAATCGAATTTGAGAGAGAAAGAAGGAAAAAGACTGTATTAATAAGGATGGCTGGCGACTTTTTCACAAAAGGCTACAGTGAAGAAAAACTTCTATTGCACACAGAAGAACGTTTTTCTGGTCTGAGCTAGCATGCGACTGCCATAACAGAGCTTATCTGATGAAACTGCTCAGCACATAGGAGATGGTATATCTCTTCACACTCTAAGCTCCAGCAGTGAAGTATGAGACTGGTGGAGTAAAGTGCAGGGATATGAACACATGCTGCTTTGGTCAAACACCTGCTGTAATTTAGAGTCCATACTCGCATATCTTTAAACACCACAGATTTCATGTATGCCTTAAAATGGAGACCAAATCCACAAGGTATATGGTGTAATAGTGAGAAGTAACAATTTTTTATGCTTCTTTTGTTCCTTATCTGTAAGTTTCGTAAGGCACGGTACCCTTCATGAAGATGCTTACCTTTGCTTATGTACTATCGTGAGCAAAATGAAGAGACCCCTGCCAGTACGTGCCAATCCATGCCAAACTGCATGCAAGTGCCACCTGATGAAGCATCTCGAGCAGATCTCGAGCAGCCGATCTCGAGCAGAGTGACACAGCAAGCGTGCTGTGCTGGTCTAGACAACAGGAGTGCTTCATCATGTGGCACCCGCATGATGAGTTTGGCATGGATTGGCACGCGATGGAAGGGGTCTCTTTATTTTGCTCACGATAGTACACAACAGACATGACAATACACAACAGCTGTAACAATCACAAGCCGGGCAACCTATAGTTCTCACTATGGGGCACGGCACTAGCACAAAGTGGACAGAGAACAAGAAGAATGGTTCTGTGTCAACATTTTTGTTGTTCTCTGTTCACTTGTGCTAGTGCTGTGCCTCTTAGGTTACTATAGCTTGTCATGGTGCACTCAAGCAGATCACATAACCCCAAATGTATGCGCTACTTAGAAAATACAAGAAGACAAAATAACATACAACACAGACTGACACTGTGCTTGTGTCATCCGTGATTTTATCCTCTTGTGTTTTCTAAGTAGCGCATATGTTTTAGAAGATGATCAACCAATTATAGCCTCTGTGTTAACACTGTTAGCACATAACCTAAGTAGCCTGTAGAATGCAGCACACAAAAAACCGGACTTGCCTTTTCAGGTGTCTCAAGTGACACCCGACCATGGGACAAGTGAGCTTCCAAGTGAAGCACCTACACAAAGGCATCTCAAACACTCCATTGTGGAAGAACTGTCTATGACACAAGAGGTGGCCACTGTGCTTGGTAAGTTGAGACTAAATATACTAGCTTTTAGTGTCAAATATTTCCTGCTGTTTGGGTACACCATCATTCACTGTGATATATATATTTATTATTCAAGTGAAAATCTTTCAAAAAGAACTATCGGCTGATGGTGATATATTCAAGGTAAGTTACATGTGACATTAACAGCAATGGGTTGCCATTAATACATTTGCTTTGGAAAGAGCTTAAAACCGCTACTCAAGCTGCAAGCTGCGTGTCAGACTAACGTGCCAATCATCACATTTTTTCTTAGTCAGCTACCACATGCAAGTATACTGTAGACCAGTTGTACAACATGCAAAAATTAAAAATAACTCTTAAGTGAATAAAAAGTACTCAGAAGAGTCACCATTAACTATGACTGCAAGGCTAAAAAGTAAGTGAGCTGCAGACTAAATATGTTAACTTCTAGCCTAAAGAAAAACTCTGAATGATAAAATTTTAATTAGTGAGGAAACAAGTGGATGCAGGCACAAGTCACAGAGTATATTTGTTGTTATCGCAAGTGCACGAAAAACTAAACCTGCACAAGTAAAATTCGGTGCTGTTTGTGGACAGCTTTCAGTGGTCATGCAGCAGAAGCTACAAATGGCAGGCAACAGCTTCCAGAAGGACAATGTTCCGGCTCATTCATGAGTCAAACACACAGGTCTGCAAATTGGCGCCTCGCACTTATAGCTTCGCGTTGCACAACCTCAGAAAGTTGTCTGCAAGTATAAATAACCTCCATCTCTTGAATAAACTTGAATAGCTGCAAAAACAAAAATGCACAAAATATATTGGCAAAGCAGCTCAAATATTTAACACAGTGGGTGCCACATATTATTTGAGGCCAGAATAATTGCAGAATAATATAAACTTCAGATGTTACAAGTGGTCTACACTTTCATAATCAAAGGCTTTGTCTGTATGCTGGGTGTAATGCACTGCTAGCACTGCTGGTTTTGAACTTGGTGGTTAATATGCTTTCTTACATAGTGCTACTAAGACATCATGAAGTTAAGAGTTAAATACTCTTGCATGTAAGTTTCTCAGCTCACTGAGCCATGATGCTCGCAGTTTTTCTGACTACAGAAAGCTGCATAGTTTCACCAGGTCTTAAACTAAACTGAAAAGTGAGAAATGGATGTAAATTAAAGCTGAAGCACGCTGAACTTGTTTTTAAATGATTATGATATATAGCCTCTCTTTATGAATCCTTTTACCTGTAACTTGTAGGTGAAGGTGTTTTCTAATTCAATCACAGCTACTGCTGGCATCAGTCAGTTTTTACTTCTAGGCTAATTTAAAAAACTGCTCTATTCTTCCTTACCTAGGACAATCAAAAGAAATTTTAAAACTACTGAAGCACCTGCTGAAAAATGATTGGCCTTCAATTTTCACAGACAAACTCTTACAACACCAAAAGCTCCGTATCAGTTGCTGTTTCATGGTGAAGCTTTCTCTGCCAAAATATTCGCCTCCTTATAAGCTATAAAACATCAAGCATAGAATTTTCCCATCTTATGAAAAAATTTTAGTTCTTTTCTTTTATATGCCAATGTCTTCAGAAACATACAGCTCTGATGAAATAGTTCCTGGCATTTTCAGACAGCATGTATCACAAAAATTTAAATATGCAGTTGTTTTACTTTCTCATCTTCCTTTTTGTTTCATGCAATAACTACAAAATCACACTGTGTGCTTTTGGCCCCAAGACGGAAATAACAATAGTGGTTTTCTAAACAGTATAAGAAGAAACCCAGTATGAGCGCATGTAAAATTTGGGTATGCATGGTTATGAAATAAATCAGCTTGCTGAAGGTTTGCCAAATGTGTCTAAAACTTTGGCAAAGTGCGTGCATATCTCAGAAATCTTGCGTTACACTAAACAATCAAAGTAAAGTCCATTCTAATAGCCTGTCATAATCTGGGTCTTGCATATTATTTCTGATAGCATATTTGGCATTGCTGCACAGCTTGTTTACTCTGTGCAGCTGGCACTTTGCACTCAAATCTCTCATAAAAATTACTTCAAACCTCCTCTATTTAAGTGGTAAAGACAAAAATTTTGACAGCAATGACTTCCTCATGATACTGTGTATGCAGTCAGTGATTAAAAATCAAAACAAAAAATTTTTCTGGGGTCAGTAATTAGTTCAGTTGCAAGTTAATTGCACAATATGGTCATAACTTCTGGAACGTTTTCACCTGATGCCACACCAGCAGCACAACATGCTAGTTTTGTGCACACACTGTCATATCTAGATGTTCTTGTGACAGCTGGACTTGTCACTATTATCTAATGCAATCATAAATATGCACACCATTGCACAGGAGATAAAATAAACCTTCTTGGCTTTAAGAAATGAGAGCAGTATGCACTGACATATCACTACTTTCTTCTATCACGTCACTGAGGCATCATAGCTATGCCACCCTCATATGCATACTATTCAACCAGCCAGTGTGATAGCTTTCAGTCTGAAAAATCATCTGCTTCAAGAAAGCAATTTTTTTTACTGATTTCAAGTAACTGTGTCAAGCCCATACAAAATGGTCATGTAAGATTTGTCAAAACAACCCAGGCTAAGGCATGTCTTCCAGGAGCAGTTCAAGAATGAACCTCCTTTTGCACTTCAGTCACAGCATCTGAAGCACCCTGGCTATAGTGAAGTGCCAAGCTGTACCACGGTTCAAAAGTAGACAGCATCAGAAGGCAACACTTAAAAAATTATCCTAACATAATATCAATAATAGACTTGCTCTTAATGGCCATGTAGCCGTTTCTGGTTTTACGACCACTCAAGAAACATCTATCCCATACAGTTTCATTCGACCTGATACTTCTATAAAGCAACGTTGTATATTTTTGCATACATCTGCAGGCAGATGCAAGTTTTGTCGACTTATCAACAAATCAAGAAATATCATGTTTACTTAGCTCACATCTTGCAAAAACTTCCAATCATGAAGCACAAATGTTCAGCCCTAGGTGCTCTATCCTGTAGCACATATGTATAATCAAGTTTACACCTTCTGTAACACAGTTTGTCATTGAATGGCTAGCAGCTGATGCTATCCAGTACATTCTGCAAGCCTATTAACATATACACTGTTAAAAACTTGCTAGTACATCATGCACATAACAAGTTCTGGTATCCACAACTTTGCTTGGACACTGTGGTTTCTTCAAATATTGGCTACCATCACAAGGCTTTTCTCACCTTACATGTGTGATAAGTGCTTTGCTTATTAATATGGCTTCCATAGGCATTAACACAGTTTGTCTCTGGTAACAGTTCAGAGCATATGTTAACTTATCTGCAAAGAGTACTAATATACTATCTTTACCTGGCCACCGACAGTATATCCACCACGCGGCAACATCGTGGCCACATCATTCTCACAGCCATTGCCATCTGTGCAAATGGCTGAAGCTGAAGCTGTACAATCATTCCAAGAAAAAGCGTCAGGTTGGAGCATGCCTTCCATTCTTTTTATGTCTTTGTTCCTGAAAATGGCATTGCCCTAATGCCTAGGCAAATTTCGTTTATTCTTGTTACCACAGCAAAACAATTTGCATGTGAATGCTAATGTATGTGCATGTACAACAATGCATTTGTATGAGTAATATGTGCATGGACAACGCATGAGAATATGCTTGTTCCAGCACAACACACTAGCTCCCTGCAAAAGACACCTTAAAAGCATGCAATATTTTATGCATTTGCTATTTTCTGCTACCACATAGCAGCCATTCAATCAGAAAGCTACGGAATCAAGGTAAGCACAGCTTATTTTAATGGGAAGAATGTACATGCAATTGTGTCCGATGAGTAGTGCACTCATATCTATATTGTTATTTTGGTGCCAGTAACTTAAGCGACATAATTAATGTGTCAGCTATGTGTCACATTCAGCTGTTAGAGTGTTGTGTCACTGCGGAACAGTGACACAAAAAGCACGCAGTTGAATGTGATACAAAGCTGACACATTAATTAATTGTAGTGTCACCGTTCTGCAGTGACACAATGAAGCCAGTCAAGAGGCTGAAACATCAAACACTTTTGCTTTCAACAGATAAACCTCCACCTAAGAGCTTGATCACTTCGAGTGCTAAGAATAAACATAGCAAAAAGTATTCGAGTATCATGGCCATTCAAAATTGCACATGTTATTGATAATGAATAATTGTTTTATTCAATTCTATGTCGATGATACACCCAACTGAAAATAGTAGTGATGAACTCAAAGGTGACATTAAACATATAGCTTGGCAGAAATCTGAATATAAATCCAAACAGCACAATTAAGACAAAAAGCGGCATAATTATACTAATTTTCACATCATTAAATCATAAGAGAAAAGGCCATGCATGATGGAAAATCATAACTGCCACATCAATCACAAGTGGCTCGCTTGCTCAAAGTTTTTCACCAGCCATCTAGGTATGCACAACTCCTTTGTGTAGAAAAGGAAATCTACCATAAATAATTTCACTCAATCTTTTTTCACTTCAGTGCTATTGGAATGCTTCATGACTTCTAAACATAAAAACACCTCACAGCTTGGACCCACCTTCAGTTACAGAGTAAACACCATTTCAAAATAGAGAGCGCCTGTGGGTCAGAGCAGCAGTGATATTGGTTATTTTGAGTTTGATTTGTTCCTCATTCCATTTTCACTTCGAGAACTTCACTCAATAAATCTAAAAATTACTAAGATTCTAAAAATACTAGCATACTCAAGTGCATAAATCAGTAGAAGCCATTTGAATACTATTGACAGTGACGTCACTTTTTCACAGAACTACCTGCCCTCTTTACAAGTCAGCCAAGTTTGCCAGCAGTATTATGAGTAGCTGGATGATAGAAGTAATGCCTACATGATGGTCCTTTGCAATTCTTTTCATCAGGAATCAAAACAGACAGCTGGGCTTACATGTTACCAAGTACAGATATATTATTACTGATTAATGCCACAAAAATCATTCAAACAGCTCAAGCCACAAAAATGCGCTAAACTCATTCAACATAAAACAACAAAAATAAAAAGTATGGCATGTGATGAGAAGATGACATGCCAAACAACAACGGCATTAATATGACATCAGCAAAACCATGAGTAACAACCTTTTGAAATATACCATGCAAGACAAGACATGCGACAAACTGAAACTCTGATGACAAAAAGCTTTTAGTGAAAATATTAAATACAAGCACATTCTGTTAGTCAGCAAACGGAGGATAACAAAGATGTTTCTAACTTTAGCATTTTGGTGAGCAGAACGTGCCCACTACAACAGGGTATTATTTTAAACAATATTACAGCTCACAGGTATAGCCTAATCCTTTCAAGGAGGTTACTTAAAGAATGCGCGAGTGTCAATACATCTATATGTAAGCCTCCATTTATTACACAAATATGATTTAATTACTTGCCAAGCTGACACACAAGTGACGTTCTGTGTCATGTAGGTATTTTTTTCTTGCTACCTTGCAGTAATGTTTATTCAAAAGTAGCTTTAATACCACAAGTCTTACAGCAGTAGCAGTGTGAACAGGATAAATAAAACTGAATATATCATAAACTTCTGTGTTAAGTTTGGCGTCTCTATAGAGAGGTAACTGTACAATGCATTAGTCATTAACTGAGAACATTTACAAGGCTACTGTTGCTTCAGCTTTGTAGAAACAAATTATTTATTAATGCAAAAGCATTAGATGGCTATGTCAGAGTTTCATGTCAGCAAAACTTTCTCCGCATGATTACGTCGTTCTGTGAAGATAAATGTACAAAGTTTGGTTGTGTTAGATAGTGTGTGATGAGATCCTGCTGTGGGAAAAATTTGGTCGATGCGATGTAATTAATTAAACGCAAAAATTACACTTCAACGTCACAATAGCCACGGACGTCGACATAGCACTTGGAAGTGAAAAGTAAAATAAATAAAGTGAGAAAAAACAAGAAAAAACAAAAAAACGTGGAAAAACCGGCATTCTAGAAAGTTCCACGCTTTCGCATTCCTCCACGTAAGCAGACTTAAGTGCCCTTAGAATTTTTGCTTAGTGCTCAGTAAATTAGCGTCACTGTAGTGCTAAATGTCAGTTCTAATTGGGTGAGTGCTGAAGAAAAGTTAATTAGTTACTCATTCACTCCACAAAAGTAAAAAACAGCACAGCCAACCTGTAATAATAGACTTTAGTAGTATACAAAGCATTTAATTACTACATTTTTACACAATATTTAAATACTGTGCATGTTTAATGTTCATCAAGTAGCCAGCTTATCTCATACAGTCAAGCAGATTTAAACCGTGCATGTAATCTTTCTTAAAACTTATTCCATGCATAATTTCAGAAACGGCTGCCGAACTGGAAGAAGCACCAGATTTGATGAAGCATGCGAAACCAGTGTTGGAACAAAAGCAGCCTCTCCTGGTTAAAGATGTAGTTGCAGAAGCGTCTACTTCAGATGCCAAGCCCACAGAAATGCCAGATAAGCATACCGCCGAATTGAGATTCCTGCCTCTGGCACCAATTACTGTAGAGGAAAGTGGTGTCAGTGCGACAACAGACATCCTTAAGACAACTACATTTCCCGAGGCTAAAGCTGAAGTTGGCATGACAACTTCCCTAGGGATTGAAGTCCATGAAACCACACCAGGGTTGACAGGATCAGAGCTAAAAACTGAGCCACTCCATAAAGAAGTCACACCAACAAGCACATTCACTACAATTGAGGCTCTTGCCATATCAACGGTGGAGACTGCTTTAAAAGAAGCTCATGCCGACCATTTCAAAGCACCCGAGTTAGCCAGTGCATCATTCACGGTATTAACTGAAGAGTCTGTCCAAGTGACTGAAGTAGAAGCTATAAGCAAAGAAGAGCACCTGGAAGCACACCGGGCACCAGCACAGGAACTCAGTTTCTCATCTGCACCACCAAACCGCCCCCTCATCATATACGAAACAGAAGCACTAACTGCGGAAGAGGTGCTACCTCAGGATAGGGACCTCCCAAAAACAAAGGCAAAATCCGAGCTTATAACTGACCAACCACTTTTAATCTCAGAAGTGCCTGTTCTCATGAAAGAAACAAATCTGGCAAGTGATGCTAGACCACCTCAGTCCAAGGCACCATTCAGTATTTCAACTGAACAACATGTGTTTGTCACAGAAACTCCCATTCTTACAAAGGAGACTGAGCTAAAGCTTGAACAAAAGCCACAAGGCACAAGAGCACCTTGCACCATGGATGCGCAGCAGCCAGTGAATGTTGCCCTTGTTTCAAGCCTTGTGATGGAAGGAGAGTACACTCCCGAAAAAATGCCAAGACACTTGACAGCTGAAGTCACAGTGCCAGCAGATACACCATTAACCATCTCAGAAACTCCATTATTAGGTGGAGAGGGTGACTTATCCATTGAAAAAATACCACAAAGCATTACATCTACATTAAAGATCACCACAGATGAGCCTGTATCTGTTTCTCAGCCTGTGATATTAACAAAGGAAGAACAACTTGAAGACTACTTTCAGCCCAAGCATGCTACTGCAGAATCCATCATTCCCACAAAAGAAAGCTTATCAGTCCTTGTTGAACCTGCACTGGTGAAAGAGAAAATGCTTGAGCTGCGAGAGCAACCGAGTGAGATAACTGCTCCCTACACTATCCCAACTCAACAGCATGTGCAAGTGTCCGAACATCCAGCACTTGATAAAGAAGAAGTATTGCAGACTGGAATGCTTCCCAAAGAGATCAGTGCACCATTTTCAATTTCACTTGAGGAATCCTTGACAGTTGAGGAAACGAATCTCCTCTCTAAAGAGTCGGATCTGAAAGTGAAGGATCTTCCAGCCACAGTCACAGCGCCATTTACCATTCCCACTCAGCAGCATGTTGTTGTTTCTGCATACAAAACCTTTGACAAAGAGAAATTATTAGAACAGGAGAAGCTTCCTGGTGAGGTAACAGCACCATATTCAGTGTTACTACAAGAGCCATTGACCATTGAGGATCTCAGTTCATTTGCTAAAGAATCTGAGCTAAAAACGAAAGAACTTCCTTCAGAGACTACTGCCCCATACACACTTACCACCGAGCAACATGTTGTCATTCATGAATACGGAACTTTGGACAAAGAAGCTGCATTCCAGCCTGAGGTATTACCCAATGAGGTCACAGCTCCTTACTCAGTGCCATTTGAGATGCCACTAACAATAGAAGAGACCAGATTTCTGGCAAAAGAGTCGGAGCTGAAACTAGAGAAACGAGCCGAAGAAGTCACGGCACCTTTCACAATTTCCACAGAACAGCATGTTGCTGTCATTGAACATCGAAGCCTTGATAAAGAAGCAACATTTCAGCCTGAGAAGCTTCCTAGGGAGGTCACTGCACCATTCTCAGTGCCACTTGAAGAGTCATTAACAGTGGAACAAACAAGTCTCCTCACAAAAGAATCAGAACTGAAGCCAGATACACTACCTGCAGAAATTACTGCTCCATTCTCAGTTCCCACACAACAGCACGTTGTGGTGTCACACCACCCAACTCTTGAAAGAGAAGAAGAATTTCAGTCGGAAAAGCGTCTTCATGAAGTTACTGCACCATTTTCTTTGCCACTTGAGGAATCAATTACTGTACAAGAGACCAGTATTTTAACAAAAGAATTGGAGTTTAAACAGGATATGCAGCCTGCAGAAATTACAGCTCCCTTCTCAGTTTCCACAGAACAGCATGTTGTAGTGTCTGAGCGCCCAATCTTTGAGAAAGAAGAGGAAATTCAGCTTGAAAAGCTTCCTCGTGAAATTTCTCCGCAATTCTCAGTCCCATTTCAGGAGTCAATAACAGTAGAACAAACAAGTCCTCTCACAAAAGAAACGGACCTGAAACAGGAGAAGCTTCCCACAGAAGTCACAGCTCCTTTCTCAGTTCCCACAGAGCAGCATGTTGTGATATCTGATCACTCTACCTTTGAGAAAGAAGGCGATTTTCAGCCTGGGAAATTTCCTGGTGAGGTTACTGCACCCTTTTCAGTTCCGTGTGAAGAATCATTAACAATAGAAGAGACAAGTCTTTTAGCAAAGGAATCAGAATTCAAGGAGGAGAAACTTCCAGCAGGGGTTACAGCTCCATTTTCAGTTTCCACAGAGCAACACATCGTAGTGTCACAGCTCCAAAATCTGGAAAAAGAAGAAGAACTTCAGACAGAAAAAATTCCTAGAGAAGTCACAGCACCATTTTCAGTACCACTTGAAGAATCTATAACAATTGAAGAAACTAGCCTTCTCACAAAGGAATCTGACCTGAAACAAGACAAACCCCCATCAGAAATTCTAGCCCCATTCTCAGTTCCTACTGAGCAACATGTTGTGATTTCACAGCTCCCAGCACTTGAAAAAGAGGGGGAGTTTCAGCCAGGAAAGCTTCCTGGTGAAGTTATTGCACCCTTTTCAGTACCTTTCCAAGAGTCAATAACAGTGGAACAAACATGTCCTTTCACAAAAGAGATAGAATTAAAGCCGGAGAAAACTCCTGAAGAGGTTACAGCTCCCTTTTCTGTTCCGACAGAGCAGCATGTAGAAATAAGTGACCACTCAGCGTTTGAGAAAGAAGAAGAATTTCACCTTGGAAAACTGCCTAAAGAAGTGACTGCACCTTTCTCGGTGCCATTTGAGGTGTCTTTAACAGTAGAAGAAACCAACCTTCTCACAAAAGAGTCAGAATTAAAGGAAGACAAAGTCCCAGCACAAATTGTGGCTTCTTTTTCTGTTCCAACTGCTGACCATGTTTTAGTATACGACCTTCCAGCGCTCGAGAAGGAAGAGGAATTTAAACCAGGAAAGCTTCCAAAGCAGGTCACGGCACCATTTTCAGTGCCTTTTGAAGAATGCATAACAGTGGAAGAAACAAACCTTCTGGCAAAGGAGTCAGAGCTAAAAGAGGAGAAACTTCCTGCTGAAGTTACAGTTCCTTTTTCAGTTCCAACAGAGGAGCACATTGTGGTATCTCGCCCTTCAACTCTTGAGAAAGAAGAAGAATTTCAGCCTGGAAAGCTTCCTAAGGAAGTTACTGCACCATTCTCAGTGCCATTTGAAGAGTCCTTAACAGTAGAAGAGACAAGCTTTTTGGCAAAGGAGTCAGAACTTAAAGAAGTGAAGCTTCCTGCAGAAGTTATGCCTTCATTTTCAGTTCCAACAGAGGAGCACATTGTGGTGTCTCGACCTTCTACTCTAGAGAAAGAAGAAGAATTTCAGCCTGGAAAACTTCCTAAAGAAGTCACAGCACCATTCTCAGTGCCATTTGAAGAGTCCTTAATGGTGGAAGAGATGAACCTTCTTGCAAAGGAGTCAGAGCTAAAAGAGGAGAAACTTCCTGCTGAAGTTACAGCTCCCTTTTCAGTTTCAACAGAGGAACACATTGTGGTGTCTCGTCCTTCAACTCTAGAGAAAGAAGAAGAATTTCAACCTGGGAAGCTTCCTAAGGAAGTTATTGCACCATTCTCAGTGCCATTTGAAGAGTCCTTAACAGTAGAAGAGACAAACCTTTTGGCAAAAGAGTCCGAGCTAAAAGAGGAGAAACTTCCTGCTGAAGTTACAGCTCCTTTTTCAGTTCCAACAGAGGAGCACATTGTGGTGTCTCGTCCTTCTACTCTAGAGAAAGAAGAAGAATTTCAGCCTGGAAAACTTCCCAAAGAAGTCACAGCGCCATTCTCAGTGCCATTTGAAGAGTCGTTAACGGTGGAAGAAACAAACCTTTTGGCAAAGGAGTCGGAGCTAAAAGAGGAGAAACTTCCTGCTGAAGTTACAGCTCCCTTTTCAGTTCCAACAGAGGAACACATTGTAGTGTCTCGTCCTTCTACTCTGGAGAAAGAAGAAGAATTTCAACCTGGAAAACTTCCTAAAGAAGTCACAGCACCATTCTCAGTGCCATTTGAAGAGTCCTTAACAGTGGAAGAGACGAACCTTCTTGCAAAGGAGTCAGAGCTAAAAGAGGAGAAACTTCCTGCTGAAGTTACAGCTCCCTTTTCAGTTCCAACAGAGGAGCACATTGTAGTGTCTCGTCCTTCAACTCTGGAGAAAGAAGAAGAATTTCAACCTGGGAAGCTTCCTAAGGAAGTTACTGCACCATTCTCAGTCCCATTTGAAGAGTCGTTAACGGTGGAAGAAACAAACCTTTTGGCAAAGGAGTCGGAGCTAAAAGAGGAGAAACTTCCTGCTGAAGTTACAGCTCCTTTTTCAGTTCCAACAGAGGAGCACATTGTGGTGTCTCGTCCTTCTACTCTAGAGAAAGAAGAAGAATTTCAGCCTGGAAAACTTCCCAAAGAAGTCACAGCGCCATTCTCAGTACCATTTGAAGAGTCGTTAACGGTGGAAGAGACGAACCTTCTTTCAAAGGAGTCAGAGCTAAAAGAAGAGAAACTGCCTGCTGAAGTTACAGCTCCTTTTTCAGTTCCAACAGAGGAGCACATTATGGTGTCTCGTCCTTCTACTCTAGAGAAAGAAGAAGAATTTCAGCCTGGAAAACTTCCTAAAGAAGTCACAGCACCATTCTCAGTGCCATTTGAAGAGTCGTTAACGGTGGAAGAAACAAACCTTTTGGCAAAGGAGTCAGAGCTAAAAGAAGAGAAACTTCCTGCTGAAGTTACAGCTCCCTTTTCAGTTCCAACAGAGGAGCACATTGTAGTGTCTCGTCCTTCAACTCTGGAGAAAGAAGAAGAATTTCAGCCTGGAAAACTTCCCAAAGAAGTCACAGCACCATTCTCAGTGCCATTTGAAGAGTCGTTAACGGTGGAAGAAACAAACCTTTTGGCAAAGGAGTCGGAGCTAAAAGAGGAAAAATTTCCTGCTGAAGTTACAGCTCCCTTTTCAGTTCCAACAGAGGAACACATTGTGGTATCTCGTCCTTCTACTCTAGAGAAAGAAGAAGAATTTCAGCCTGGAAAACTTCCCAAAAAAGTCACAGCGCCATTCTCAGTGCCATTTGACGAGTCGTTAACGGTGGAAGAAACAAACCTTTTGGCAAAGGAGTCGGAGCTAAAAGAGGAGAAACTTCCTGCTGAAGTTACAGCTCCCTTTTCAGTTCCAACAGAGGAGCACATTATAGTGTCTCGTCCTTCAACTCTGGAGAAAGAAGAAGAATTTCAACCAGGGAAGCTTCCTAAGGAAGTTACTGCACCATTCTCAGTGCCATTTGAAGAATCCTTAACAGTGGAAGAGACAAACCTTCTTGCAAAAGAGTCAGAGCTAAAAGAGGAGAAACTTCCTGCTGAAGTTACAGCTCCCTTTTCAGTTCCAACAGAGGAGCACATTGTAGTGTCTCGTCCTTCAACCCTTGAGAAAGAAGAGGAATTTCAGCCTGGAAAACTTCCAGGTGAAATTACTGCCCCATTTTCAATGCCACTGCAAGAGTCAATAGTAGTCGAACACACCAGTATTCTCACAAAAGAGTCAGAACTGCAGGAGGCCAAAGTGGTCCCAAAAGCTGAAGCACCTTTCTCAGTTCCAACTGAGCAGCACATATTGGTGTCACAGTCAGCAACGTTCGAGAAGGAAGAAGAGTTTCTGCCTGGAAAACTACCTAGTGAAATCACGGCACCTTTTACTGTGCCATTCCAAGAATCTGTAACAGTAGAGGAAACAAGTCTTCTCACAAAGGAGTCGGAACTGCAGGAGCAGAAACTTTCTACGGACGTTACTGCCCCATTCACAATCCCAACAGAGCAACATATTGTTATCTCTCAACAATCATTCCTGCAAAAAGAAGAAGGATTTGAGTCTACACCCCTTCCCGGTGAAGTCACTGCACAATTTACTGTTTCTTCACAAGAATCACTAACAGTTGAAGAAGCAAGTTCCTTCATGAAAGAATCATTACTGGTAACAAAAGTATTTCCAAAAGAGACTACTGCTGTTACCACACTTCCTACAGAACAGCACATCACAATTTCTGAGCTTCCAACACTTGACAAAGAGGATGTCTTCCAGCCAGGAACACTTCCAGGTGAAATTACAGCACCATATACCATACCACTTGAGGAGCCTTTGACCGTACAAGAAGTCAGACATTTTACAGAAGTTTCTCAGTTAGAAGCAAAAGCTTTACCTGCAGAAATTTCTGCCCCATACTCAATACCAACAAAAGAACACATAGTTATATCTGATCAACCAACCTTGCAGAAGGAACAAGATTTCCAGCCTGGTAAGGCACCAGGAGAAATAACTGCACCTTTCACAGTGCCTCTTGCCGAATCTCTGACTGTCGAAGAGGTGAGCTCATTGCTAAAGGAATCCAAGTTTGAAACAGAAAAACAACCTTCTGAAGTCACTGCACAAGTGACACTACCAACAGAGCATCACATCACAGTAGTAGAGCGCTCATCTCTTCACAAAGAGGAGGCCCTTGAGATTGGAAAAATTCCAGGTGAAGTAACTGCACCTTTCTCTATTAGTCTTGAGGAACCTTTGGCCGTGGAAGCAACAGATGCCCTTTTGAGAGAATCTGAGCTAAAGCCAGATCAAGTTCCTTCTGAGGTCAATGCACCTTTTACTATTCCTACAGATCAACATGTCATTGTATCTCATTTGCAACAACTCGAGAAAGAAAAAGAGCTGGCACCACATGCTATCCCAGGTGAAATAAAAGCACCTTACTCCCTTTTACTTGAAGAATCAATAACCATTGAAGAGAAACAAGTCCTTAGCAAAGAGTCTGAATTTGCTATAAAGGAAACAAGCAAAGAAGTAACTTCTCCCTTCGATCTTCCGACTGAGCACCATTTGGTGGTGTCTGACTCGTCAGTCTTGGAAAAAGAAACGACATTTACATCTGAAAAACTTCCACATGAAGTAAAAGCACCTTATACTTTACCAACAATGACACCACTAATGGTAGAAGAAACATCTGAATTAGCAAAGGAGGCAGAGTTACAAATGAAAAAGCTTCCACAAACATCTGTTGCATCACTTTCTATGCCTACAGAAGAGCACATTACCATTGATGAAATGGCAACATTTTCTAAGGAAGATGAGTTGCTAACAAAACACATGGAAAAGCCTGTTCTTGCTGAGACAACTGTTCCTACCCAGGAATCAATTACAATTTCAGAAACATCAGCTCTGACGAAAGAGAGCAATTTAGTTCATGAAAAGATCCCAAAGCACACAATAGCCACTTTCGTGATAGATTCTCTAGAGCCAATTACTGTACAGGAGTTCAACTTTGGTCAAATGGCTGATGAATTTTTCATTAAAGAGAGACCAGAAGAAATAAGTCCAAGGGACATACCTCTTATTTCAGATGAAATCAAGCCAGAAGCACATGTAGAGCAACCCATGCTGAAAGATAAAGAACAAGTAACAGAGGGACTCACTATACAAGAAGTAACCGAAGACTCCATTCAACCTGAAGAGACTTCGTCATGTATTGTCGTAGAGGAGGAAATATTAGATCATGCAGAAGCAGGAATTGAGGTGAAAAAGAAAACAAAGAAGAAATATGTTCGGTTTGATGACACAGCTGGTACACAAGAAGTTACAGAAGTTCTGCACACATTCAGCAGAACTGCACCTGAAGGGACTTCCCTCAAAATAGAGGACGTCACTGAACAGTACGAAAATGTGCCAGAAGGCAGTGAACAGCCTATTATTGAAGAAGCTGAAGAGGTACAGCCCACACCCGAAGAGAAACCTGAGGAAGGGCTTGAGGAGAAACCAAAAGAAAAGAAAAAGAAGATGGTTAAGAAGAAGGAAAAGCCAGAGGTGATAGAAATCAAGCTGCAACCAAAAGAAGAAGCTCCCGAAGAAATTCGTGAAATCGCTGAAACCAGGGAGACTGAGGAAAAGGTTGATGAAATAACAGAATTTGACATACAGATTAAGAAAGTGCATAAGACAGAGGAAGTAACTGAAATCACAGTTACGTCTGAAGAAGTACCTCAGGTTGATGTGACGCAACTCGTGCAAAAGCCTGTTGAGCTTATAAGCATTGAGAAAATTGAAGAAAAGCCAGAAGAGGTGCCTGAAGTGAAATGTGAAGAGAGGCCAGAAGAAGTTCTGGAAGAAAAGCCAAAAGAGAAGAAGAAGAAGAAGGTTGTCAAGAAGAAGGAAAAGCTAGAGGTCACAGAGATCGAGCTGAAACCGAAAGATGAAGCTCCTGAAGAAATTCAGGAAATCAAAGAGATTAAGGAGACTGAAGAAAAGTTTGAAGAAATAACAGAGTTTGACATAGAGATCAAGAAGGTGCGTAAGCCGGAAGACGTAACTGAAATCACAGTAACATCTGAAGAAGTACCTCAGGTTGATGTGATGCAAGAACTGGAAAAGCCTGTCGAGCTAATTAGCATTGAAAAAATTGAGGAAAAGCCTGAAGAAGTGCCTGAAGAGAAACCAGAAGAGAAGCCAGAAGAATTGCCAGAAGAAAAGCCAAAAGAGAAGAAGAAGAAGAAGGTTATCAAGAAGAAGGAAAAGCCAGAGGTCACAGAGATCGAGCTGAAACCAAAAGAAGAAGCTCCCGCAGAAATTCAGGAAATCACTGAAATCAAGGAGACTGAAGAAAAGTTCGAAGAAATAACAGAGTTTGACATAGAGATCAAGAAGATGCGTAAGCCGGAAGACGTAACTGAAATCACAGTAACATCTGAAGAAGTACCTCAGGTTGATGTGATGCAAGAAGTGGAAAAGCCTGTCGAGCTAATTAGCATTGAAAAAATTGAGGAAAAGCCTGAAGAAGTGCCTGAAGAAGTGCCTGAAGAGAAACCAGAAGAGAAGCCAGAAGAATTGCCAGAAGAAAAGCCAAAAGAGAAGAAGAAGAAGAAGGTTCTCAAGAAGAAGGAAAAGCCAGAGGTCACAGAGATCGAGCTGAGACCAAAACAAGAAGCTCCCACAGAAATGCAGGAAATCACTGAAATCAAGGAGACTGAAGAAAAGTTCGAAGAAACAACAGAGTTTGAAATAGAGATCAAGAAGGTGCATAAGCCAGAAGACGTAACTGAAATCACAGTAACATCTGAAGAAATATCTCAGATTGATGTGACGCAAAAAGTGGAAAAGCCTGTTGAGCTCATTAGCATTGAAAAAATTGAAGAAAAGCCTGAGGAAGTGCCTGAAGAGAAACCAGAAGAGAAGCCAGAAGAATTGCCAGAAGAAAGGCCAAAAGAGAAGAAGAAGAAGGTTATCAAGAAGAAGGAAAAGCCAGAGGTCACAGAGATCGAGCTGAAACCAAAAGAAGAAGCTCCCGAAGAAATTCAGGAAATCACTGAGATCAAAGAGGTTGAGGAGAAGTTTGAAGAGATAACTGAGTTCGACATAAAGATTGAGAAACTACGTAAGCCAGAAGAAGTAACTGATATCACAGTTACAGCTGAAGAAGTGCCCCAGGTTGATGTGACACAACATCTAGAAAAGCCTGTCGAGCTCATTAGCATTGAAAAAATAGAAGAAAAGCCCGAAGAAATGCCTGAAGACAAACCCAAAGAGAGGCCAGAAGAAATTGTGGAAGAAAAGCCAAAAGAGAAGAAGAAGAAGAAGGTTATCAAGAAGAAAGAAAAGTTGGAGGTCACACAGCTCGACCTGAAACAAAAAGAGGAAGCTCCCGAAGAAATTCAGGAAATCACTGAAATCAAGGAGGCTGAAGAAAAGTTCGAAGAAATAACAGAGTTTGACATAGAGATCAAGAAGGTGCGTAAGCCGGAAGAAGTTACTGATATCACAGTTACATCTGAAGAAGTACCTCAGGTTGATGTGACGCAAGTAATGGAAAAACCTGTTGAGCTCATTAGCATTGAGAAAATCGAAGAAAAGCCTGAGGAAGTGCCTGAAGAGAAACCAGAAGAGAAGCCAGAAGAATTTCAAGAAGAAAAGCCAAAGGAGAAGAAGAAGAAGAAGGTTATCAAGAAGAAGGAAAAGGCAGAGGTCACAGAGATCGAGCTGAGACCAAAACAAGAAGCTCCCGCAGAAATGCAGGAAATCACTGAAATCAAGGAGACTGAAGAAAAGTTCGAAGAAATAACAGAGTTTGACATAGAGATCAAGAAGGTGCGTAAGCCGGAAGACGTAACTGAAATCACAGTAACATCTCAAGAAGTACCTCAGGTTGATGTGACGCAAGAAGTGGAAAAGCCTGTCGAGCTCATTAGCATTGAAAAAACTGAAAAGCCTGAGGAAGTGCCTGAAGAGAAACCAGAAGAGAAGCCAGAAGAATTGCCAGAAGAAAAGCCAAAAGAGAAGAAGAAGAAGAAGGTTATCAAGAAGAAGGAAAAGCCAGAGGTCACAGAGGTCGAACTGAAACCAAAAGAAGAAGCTCCCGAAGGAATTCAAGAAATCACTGAGATCAAAGAGACTGAAGAAAAGTTCGAAGAAATAACAGAGTTTGACATAGAGATCAAGAAGGTGCGTAAGCCGGAAGACATAACTGAAATCACAGTAACATCTGAAGAAGTACCTCAGGTTGATGTGATGCAAGAAGTGGAAAAGCCTGTCAAGCTAATTAGCATTGAAAAAATTGAGGAAAAGCCTGAAGAAGTGCCTGAAGAGAAACCAGAAGAGAAGCCAGAAGAATTGCCAGAAGAAAAGCCAAAAGAGAAGAAGAAGAAGAAGGTTATCAAGAAGAAGGAAAAGCCGGAGGTCACAGAACTCGAGCTGAAACCAAAAGAAGAAGCTCCCGAAGAAATTCAGGAAATCAAAGAGATTAAGGAGACTGAAGAAAAGTTTGAAGAAATAACAGAGTTCGACATAGAGATCAAGAAGGTGAGTAAGCCGGAAGACGTAACTGAAATCACAGTTACATCTGAAGAAGTACCTCAGGTTGATGTGACGCAAAAAGTGGAAAAGCCTGTCGAGCTCATTAGCATTGAAAAAATTGAAGAAAAGCCAGAGGAAGTGCCTGAAGAGAAACCAGAAGAGAAGCCAGAAGAATTGCCAGAAGAAAAGCCAAAAGAGAAGAAGAAGAAGAAGGTTATCAAGAAGAAGGAAAAGCCAGAGGTCACAGAGATCGAATTGAAACCAAAAGAAGAAGCTCCTGAAGGAATTCAGGAAATCACTGAGATCAAAGAGGTTGAGGAGAAGTTTGAAGAGATAACTGAGTTCGACATAAAGATTGAGAAACTACGTAAGCCAGAAGAAGTAACTGATATCACAGTTACAGCTGAAGAAGTGCCCCAGGTTGACGTGACACAACAACTAGAAAAGCCTGTCGAGCTCATTAGCATTGAGAAAATCGAAGAAAAGCCTGAGGAAGTGCCTGAAGAGAAATCAGAAGAGAAACCAGAAGAATTTCAAGAAAAGCCAAAAGAGAAGAAGAAGAAGGTTATCAAGAAGAAGGAAAAGCCAGAGGTCACAGAGATCGAACTGAAACCAAAAGAAGAAGCTCCCGAAGATATTCAGGAAATCACTGAAATCACGGAGACTCAAGAAAAGTTTGAAGAAATAACAGAGTTTGACATAGAGATCAAGAAGGTGCGTAAGCCGGAAGACGTAACAGAAATCACAGTAACATCTGAAGAAGTACCTCAGGTTGATATGACGCAAGAACTGGAAAAGCCTGTCGAGCTCATTAGCATTGAAAAAATTGAAGAAAAGCCAGAGGAAGTGCCTGAAGAGAAACCAGAAGAGAAGCCAGAAGAATTGCCAGAAGAAAAGCCAAAAGAGAAGAAGAAGAAGAAGGTTATCAAGAAGAAGGAAAAGCCAGAGGTCACAGAGATCGAATTGAAACCAAAAGAAGAAGCTCCTGAAGGAATTCAGGAAATCACTGAGATCAAAGAGGTTGAGGAGAAGTTTGAAGAGATAACTGAGTTCGACATAAAGATTGAGAAACTACGTAAGCCAGAAGAAGTAACTGATATCACAGTTACAGCTGAAGAAGTGCCCCAGGTTGACGTGACACAACAACTAGAAAAGCCTGTCGAGCTCATTAGCATTGAGAAAATCGAAGAAAAGCCTGAGGAAGTGCCTGAAGAGAAATCAGAAGAGAAACCAGAAGAATTTCAAGAAAAGCCAAAAGAGAAGAAGAAGAAGAAGGTTATCAAGAAGAAGGAAAAGCCGGAGGTCACAGAGCTCGAGCTGACACCAAAAGAAGCTCCCAAAGAAATTCAGGAAATCACTGAAATCAAGGAGACTGAAGAAAAGTTAGAAGAAATAACAGAGTTTGACATAGAGATCAAGAAGGTGAGTAAGCCAGAAGACGTAACTGAAATCACAGTTACATCTGAAGAAGTACCTCAGGTTGATGTGACGCAAGAAGTGGAAAAGCCTGTCAAGCTCATTAGCATTGAAAAAATTGAAGAAAAACCTGAGGAAGTGCCTGAAGAGAAACCAGAAGAGAAGCCGGAAGAATTGCCACAAGAAAAGCCAAAAGAGAAGAAGAAGAAGAAGGTTATCAAGAAGAAGGAAAAGCCAGAGGTCACAGAGATCGAGCTGAAACCAAAAGAAGAAGCTCCCGAAGAAATTCAGGAAATCACTGAGATCAAAGAGATTGAAGAGAGGATTGAAGAGGTAACTGAGTTCGACATAAAGATTGGGAAACTACGTAAGCCAGAAGAAGTAACTGATATTAAAGTTACAGCTGAAGAAGTGCCCCAGGTTGATGTGACGCAAGAAGTGGAAAAGCCTGTCGAGCTAGAAAGCATTGAGAAAATCAAAGAAAAGCCTGAGGAAGTGCCTGAAGAGAAACCAGAAGAGAAGCCAGAAGAATTTCCAGAAGAAAGGCCAAAAGAGAAGAAGAAGAAGAAAGTTATCAAGAAGGAAAAGCCAGAGGTCACTGAGATCGAACTGAAACCAAAAGAAGCTCCAGAAGAAATTCAGAAAATTGCTGAGATCAAAGAGGTTGAAGAGAAGACTGAAGAGGTAACTGAATTCGACATAAAGATTGAGAAACTACGCAAGCCAGAAGAAGTAACAGAAATCACAGTTACAGCTGAAGAAGTGCCCCAGGCTGACGTGACACAACTAGAAAAGCCTGTTGAGCTTGAAAGCATTGAGAAAATCGAGGAAAAGCCTGAGGAAGTGCCTGAAGAGAAACCAGAAGAAAAGCCGGAGGAATTTCGAGAAGAAAAGCCAAAAGAGAAGAAGAAGAAGGTTATCAAGAAGAAGGAAAAGCCAGAGGTCACAGAGATCGAACTGAAACCAAAAGAAGCTCCAGAAGAAATTCAGGAAATCACTGAGATCAAAGAAGTTGAAGAGAAGATTGAAGAGGTAACTGAATTCGACATAATAATTGAGAAACTACGTAAGCCAGAAGAAGTAACTGATATCACAGTTACAGCTGAAGAAGTGCCCCAGGCTGACGTGACACAACTAGAAAAGCCTGTCGAGCTTGAAAGCATTGAGAAAATCGAAGAAATGCCTGAAGAGAAACCAGAAGAAAAGCCCGAGGAATTTCCAGAAGAAAAGCCAAAAGAGAAGAAGAAGAAGAAGGTTATCAAGAAGAAGGAAAAGCCGGAGGTCACAGACATTGAACTGAAACCAAAAGAAGAAGCTCCAGAAGAAATTCAGGAAATCACTGAGATCAAAGAAGTTGAAGAGAAGATGGAAGAGGTAACTGAATTCGACATAAAGATTGACAAACTACGTAAGCCAGAAGAAGTAACTGATATCACAGTTACAGCTGAAGAAGTGCCTCAGGTTGATGTGACACAACAACTAGAAAAGCCTGTCGAGCTTGAAAGCATTGAGAAAATCGAAGAAAAGCCTGAGGAAGTGCCTCAAGAGAAACCAGAAGAAAAGCCAGAGGAATTTCCAGAAGAAAAGCCAAAAGAGAAAAAGAAGAAGAAGGTTATCAAGAAGAAGGAAAAGCCAGAGGTCACAGAGATCGAAATGAAACCAAAAGAAGAAGCTCCAGAAGAAATTCAGGAAATCACTGAGATCAAAGAGTTTGAAGAGAAGATTGAAGAGGTAACTGAATTCGGCATAAAGATTGTGAAACTACGTAAGCCAGAAGAGGTAACTGATATCGCAGTTACAGCTGAAGAAGTGCCCCAGGCTGATGTGACACAACAACTAGAAAAGCCTGTAGAGCTTGAAAGCATTGAGAAAATCGAAGAAAAGCCTAAGGAAGTGCCTGAAGAGAAACCAGAAGAAAAGCCAGAGGAGGTGCTGGAGGAAAAGCCAAAAGAAAAGAAAAAGAAGAAAGTAGTTAAAAAGGAAAAGCCAGATATTGCACAGGTTGAGATGAAACCAATGGAAGAAGCTCCTGAAAAATCGGAAGTCACTGAAATTAAACCTGTTGAGGAGATTGAAGAGACACCCAAATTTGATGTAGAAATTAAAAAGCCACATATGCCAGAAGAAGTAACTGATATCACTGTCATATCTAAAGAAGTGCCTCAGGCCGATGTAGCACAAGAAGTGGTAAAGCCTCTTGAAATTGAAAGTATTGAGAAAATAGAAGAAAAGCCTGAAGATAAACCACAAGAAAGACCAGAGGAGGTGCTAGAGGAAAAGCGAAAAGAAAAGAAAAAGAAGAAGGCTATCAAGAAGAAGGAAAAGCCAGAGGTCACAGAGATTGAGCTAATACCAAAGGAGGAAGCTCCTGATGAAATTATGACAGAAGCTATTGAAGAAACAAAGGTAGTGGAATTTGGTGTCACGGTGGAAAAAGATATTACTGATTCACATGTCGAACTTATACAGGATGCTGAAAAGCCCAGTAAGATTGACAGTACAGGTATATTTCCTGAAAAGCCACAGGAAAAGGACACTGAACAGCCTAAGAAGACAAAGCCAAAGCACAGGCTTTCTATTAAAGTTTTAGACGATGAAGAAGATGTAGCATCACCAACCAGTGTTGACTTTAAGTTTATAAAACCACTTTCCGAAGAAAAACCTAGTGAAGAGCCTGTGGAACTTGTTTATGAAACACACAGAGAGGAGACAATCGACATTGAAGTAACACTAGAGAGCTTGCCCCAGCCTACTGTTAAAGAAGAAGAAAGCAAGCTTTTCAAAAAAGAGGATGCACTTGAAGCACCCGAAAAGCCAGAGATTTTTGAAGAGAAAATGCCAGAAGAATATGACGAGAGTACTGATACTAGGGAAGATAAAGTTCCTGAAAAACAGAGGCCAAAAATCATCAGGCCTAAAACTGAACAACCAAAAGGCAAGAGAAAGCCAAGGCGCAGACCAGACACTATACTTGAGGAAGAAGAGTTCTATTCAGCTGGAGAAAGCATTGAAGACTATGAAGAAAAAGACACTGAAATGTATGAACATGCTGACATAGAATTGGAAGCAGTTGGGATTGATGAGCTCGATGTTTTTGAGTCTGCAGTCGACTCAAGTGAACTGCCAATGCTTCAGGAGGCATTGGTATCAACTTTAGAACTTCGACCAACAGAGGAAGCTACCAAGGAGATGCCAGAGGTAATCTCTCGGCCAAAAGATGAACTTTTCGTTACAGAAAGCGTGGCAGGCTTTCTGGACTCTGTTGAAAGTGCCAGGGTTACTGAAGTCCAAGACAGTTCCTTATTAGAACAGGCTGTTGCTACAATCCTTGTTTCCAAAGATGTACCTAGTGAAGAAGAGTTTGAGGTCTCAGTGAAGCAAGATGAAGAGCTGATTACTTTAGAAATGAAACTATTTACTGACACAAGGGAACAAGAGCAGGAAGTGCAGGTGGTATTTGAAGATAAAGAAGAGACAGTGGCTCCTCTACAGCCCACCATTTCAGAGCAACCTGAGGTCACTCCAAGACGAAGAAGAAAGGTGCCAGGTAAGTGCAAGGGATATAAAGAAGCAAATTTCAAGAAAATAGAGCCACAGTTAAACAAGTCTTGCCACAACTGTGGAATTCTTTTATTAATACCATTACTGACATAACTCAAAAGCAGAAAATATCATAGTAGCACAACTGATAACACAGCAGAAAGAAAAGCGTTTGTAATGCTAACTTTGGTTTTACTAATTGAACCAGTTCTTTTCCAGCACTAAGTTTTATTTTTCAGGTGATGTGGCATATGCACAGAAGCACTTGAAAAGAACTGCACACTACAGCTAATAATGTACATGCCCCCAAAGAAATCAGAAGAGAATTTAAAACAAAAAAATTCACTGGTCCTTTCCTATGAGCAGCACAAATGCACTTATTTAATGGCTACTAATCAAGCGTGCCTCGAACGTCACTAATAAGAAATGGTAGGTGAACATACATACTATGCTGTATAAACAAAACGTTAAACGAACAAATAACGCCCATGCAATCACTAGGCCAAAAATGTCCATTTGCATTAACTTGCATTGTCAGAAACTCCTCTTTGTCTACTCAAAATTATTCTGCTTTCTGCAAAGTGGACGACAGGGAAGGAACCTCCTCAGCTGAATCACGTATATGCTCAAGAGAGAAAAAGATACAGCCTTCAAGGTGCAGGATTATCCACATAGCCACTAAAATACAGAGGCTCTGACTCTTTTTTTCCTGTAGCCAAATCGAATCCTATCTCTTCGCTAGCATGGCCGATAGTCACTTTTAAAAGGCACTAATGCAGACAGCACACCTCACTGGTGCTCCGCCTCTATTAGATAGACAGAAAAGATAGCGACTAAAAAGAATCTTTTTGACTGACTTATCATTAAGCTCCAAAATTATGCAAGATATTCACTCAAATAAATACTCCACCAAATGTTCATTCAGCAATATAGAAATCTGCAGTAATATTCAAATGACAAAAAATTATATGCTGGTTCTAGATGTGAAAAGTGCATCAGGTTCTGGTAGGATGAAAAACTCGCCAGTTTAAAGACAGCTATGTAATGAAATGAATACTAGATCTAGAAAGTGCCATCAAAACATATGAACTCATCACACATACTGACAGCAAATATGTTCACTATAAAAAATGAATTCACTAATTCTACATTTCTTATATATCATATTTTAGCCCTATTTTGGAAGCCTATAAGTAAAGCGCTTGGCTGCAACTCACATACAGTTATAATGAACACTGCTCATTAATGGTTCATTATTTTACAAGCCACACGGCTGCATGCTGTGTGGGTAACAACAAATAATTCCAGACACATATTTATGGTGTCTTCTAACTGCATTGCCATAAATAAACTGTGCCGATTTTGCTTTCACATAATAATAAAACAGCAAAATAATGCAAGCAAGCAGCATTCCAACTCATCTTTTCAGCAGATAATGGTAAGTGGTAAATGCAACAAGGTGTGAGTGTTATTGACTGCTTGCCCTGGCCTCTGCTGTAGCAGTTCAGGCCTGCATGCATTTGCACCATGCCTTGAAAGAAATAAGTATGGCACGATTTAGACAGCAACATAACCCTTTGATGTAAGCATGCTACAAACCACAATTCTGCCAACTTACTATATGCATCTCTTACATTTTTGTTCATATGAACTACAACAAAAATATTCACAACTTGTGCCATGAATAAATACAAATCTTGTTCTTATGTTGCATCTCTGCAGAAAAACCTCACAAAGAAGAACTACCAGCCACTCAGGATATTGTAGTCTCCACTGAAGAGAAACCAGAAGAGATGCCAAAGCAAGAGGAGATGCCACAAGAAGTCACAATGGAAGAAACCAAACCGGAAGATAAGGCTCCAGAAGAAGCAAAGCTTAAAATAAAAAAGAAACCCAAAAAGTCTAAGGTGACTGAGGAAGTACCTGAGGAAACAGTCATTCTCAAAAAACCTGAAGAAAAACCTGAGGAGCTTCCAAAAGAAGTAACAGAAGAAATCATGGTGCCCCTAGAAGAAAAGCCTGAAGAGGTACCAAAACCAGAAGACGTTCCACAAAAAATCAAAGTGGAAGTCAAGCCAGAAGAGAAGGCTCCAGAAGAAGCAGAAATCAAAATCAAAAAGAAACCCAAAAAGCCTAAGGTCAAGGAGGAAGTACCCGAGGAAACAGTCATTCTCAAGAAACCTGAAGAAAAACCTGAAGAGCTTCCAAAAGAAGTAACAGAAGAAATCACTGTGCCTCTAGAAGAAAAGCCAGAAGAGGTGCCAAAACCAGAGGAAGTGCCACAACAAGTCACAGTGGAGGAGGCCAAGCCAGAGGAGAAGGTTCCAGAGGAAGAAGAGGTCAAAATCAAAAAGAAACCCAAAAGGCCTAAGGCCACGGAGGAAGTACCCAAGGAAACAGTCACTCTCAAGAAACATGAAGAAAAACCAGAGGAGATCCCTCAAGAGGTGACAGAAGATGTCACAGTGGCCCTAGAAGAAAAGCCAGAAGTGGCACCAAAGCCAGAGGAAGCGCCACAAGAAGTCACAGTGGAAGAGGCCAAGCCAGAAGAGAAGGCTCCAGAAGAAGCAGAGATCAAAATCAAAAAGAAACCCAAAAAGCCTAAGGTCAAGGAGGAAGTACGCGAGGAAACAGTCATTCTCAAGAAACCTGAAGAAAAACCGGAGGAGCTTCCAAAAGAAGTAACAGAAGAAATCACTGTGCCACTAGAAGAAAAGCCAGAAGAGGCACCAAAACCAAAGGAAGTGCCACAAGAAGTCACAAAGGAAGAGGCCAAGCCAGAAGAGAAGGCTCCAGAAGAAGCAGAGATCAAAATCAAAAAGAAACCCAAAAAGCCTAAGGTCACTGAGGAAGTACCCGAGGAAACAGTCATTATCAAGAAACCTGAAGAAAAACCGGAGGAGCTTCCAAAAGAAGTAACAGAAGAAATCACTGTGCCACTAGAAGAAAAGCCAGAAGAGGCACCAAAACCAGAGGAAGTCCCACAAGAAATCACAGTGGAAGAAGCCAAGCCAGAAGAGAAGGCTCCAGAAGAAGCAGAGATCAAAATCAAAAAGAAACCCAAAAAGCCTAAGGTCACTGAGGAAGTACCCAAGGAAACAGTCATTATCAAGAAACCTGAAGAAAAACCGGAGGAGCTTCCAAAAGAAGTAACAGGAGAAGTCACAGTGCCCCTAGAAGAAAAGCCAGAAGAGGCACCAAAGCAAGAGGAAGTGCCACAAGAAGTCACAGTGGAAGAGGCCAAGCCAGAAGAGAAGGCTCCAGAAGAAGCAGAGATCAAAATCAAAAAGAAACCCAAAAAGCCTAAGGTCAAGGAGGAAGTACCCGAGGAAACAGTCATTCTCAAGAAACCTGAAGAAAAACCTGAAGAGCTTCCAAAAGAAGTAACAGAAGAAATCACTGTGCCACTAGAAGAAAAGCCAGAAGAAGCACCAAAGCAAGAGGAAGTGCCACAAGAAGTCACAGTGGAAGAGGCCAAACCAGAAGAGAAGGCTCCAGAAGAAGCAGAAATCAAAATCAAAAAGAAACCCAAAAAGCCTAAGGTCACTGAGGAAGTACCCAAGGAAACAGTCATTCTCAAGAAACCTGAAGAAAAACCTGAAGAGCTTCCAAAAGAAGTAACAGAAGAAATCACTGTGCCCTTAGAAGAAAAGCCAGAAGAGGTACCAAAACCAGAGGAAGTCCCACAAGAAGTCACAGTGGAAGAGGCCAAGCCAAAAGAGAAGGCTCCAGAAGAAGCAGAAATCAAAATCAAAAAGAAACCCAAAAAGCCTAAGGTCACTGAGGAAGTACCCGAGGAAACAGTCATTCTCAAGAAGCCTGAAGAAAAACCTGAAGAGCTTCCAAAAGAAGTAACAAAAGAAATCGCTGTGCCCTTAGAAGAAAAGCCAGAAGAGGTGCCAAAACCAGAGGAAGTGCCACAAGAAGTCACAGTTGAAGAGGTCAAGCCAGAAGAGAAGGCTCCAGAAGAAGCAGAGATCAAAATCAAAAAGAAACCCAAAAAGCCTAAGGTCACTGAGGAAGTACCCGAGGAAACAGTCATTATCAAGAAACCTGAAGAAAAACCGGAGGAGCTTCCAAAAGAAGTAACAGGAGAAGTCACAGTGCCCCTAGAAGAAAAGCCAGAAGAGGCACCAAAGCCAGAGGAAGTGCCACAAGAAGTCACAGTGGAAGAGGCCAAGCCAGAAGAGAAGGCTCCAGAAGAAGCAGAGATCAAAATCAAAAAGAAACCCAAAAAGCCTAAGGTCAAGGAGGAAGTACGCGAGGAAACAGTCATTCTCAAGAAACCTGAAGAAAAACCGGAGGAGCTTCCAAAAGAAGTAACAGAAGAAATCACTGTGCCACTAGAAGAAAAGCCAGAAGAGGCACCAAAACCAAAGGAAGTGCCACAAGAAGTCACAAAGGAAGAGGCCAAGCCAGAAGAGAAGGCTCCAGAAGAAGCAGAGATCAAAATCAAAAAGAAACCCAAAAAGCCTAAGGTCACTGAGGAAGTACCCGAGGAAACAGTTATTCTCAAGAAACCTGAAGAAAAACCTGAAGAGCTTCCAAAAGAAGTAGCAGAAGAAATCACTGTGCCTCTAGAAGAAAAGCCAGAAGAGGTGCCAAAACCAGAGGAAGTGCCACAAGAAGTCACAGTAAAGGAGGCCAAGCCAGAAGAGAAGGTTCCAGAAGAAGCAGAGGTCAAAATCAAAAAGAAACCCAAAAAGCCTAAGGCCAAGGAGGAAGTACCCGAGGAAACAGTCACTCTCAAGAAACATGAAGAAAAACCAGAGGAGATCCTTCAAGAGGTGACAGAAGATGTCACAGTGGTCTTAGAAGAAAAGCCACCGGCACCAATGCCTGAAGTGGCACCAGAGGAAGTAACAGTTGAAGAAAAACCCAAAACAGAAGATAAGAGGGAAATGTTTGAGGAAGAGGCCAAACTGGTCATCAAGAAGAAACCCAAGAAACCAAAACTCAAAGAGGAGGCCCCAGAGGAGACTGTAACATTAAAGAAACCTGAAGAGAAACCTGAAGACCGTCCAGAAGAAATCAGCGAGGACATCACAGTGTCACTGGAAGAAAAACCAAAAGAAGCTCCAAAGCCTGAGGAAGTCTCTGACGAAGTGACTGTAGAAGAAAAACTCAAACCAGAGGATAAGAAGGAAGTTGCTGAGGAAGAGGCCAAACTTACTATCAAAAAGAAGCCCAAGAAACCAAAAGTAAAAGAGGAGGCCCCAGAGGAGACTGCAACGCTAAAGAAACCTGAAGAGAAACCTGAAGAACGTCCAGAAGAAATCACTGAGGACATCACTGTAACCCTTGAAGAAAAACCAAAGGAAGTTCCAAAGCCCGAGGAAGTATCTGAAGAATTGACTGTAGAAGAAAAACCCAAACCAGAAATTAAGAGGGAAGTTGTTGAGGAAGAGGCGAAACTGACCATCAAGAAAAAGCCCAAGAAGCCAAAACTCAAAGAGGAGGTCCCAGAGGAGACTGTAACGTTAAAGAAACCTGAAGAGAAACCTGAAGAACGCCCAGAAGAAATCAGCGAGGACATCACTGTAACATTAGAAGAAAAACCAAAGGAAGCTCCAAAGCCTGAGGAAGTATCGGAGAAATTGACTGTAGAAGAGAAACCAAAACCAGAAGATGAGAAGGAAGTTGTTGAGGAAGAGGCCAAACTGACCATTAAGAAAAAACCCAAGAAGCCAAAACTCAAAGAGGAGGCCCCAGAGGAGACCGTAACATTAAAGAAACCTGAAGAGAAACCTGAAGAGCGTCCAGAAGAAGTCAACGAGGACATCACAGTGTCATTGGAAGAAAAACCAAAAGAAGCTCCAAAGCCTGAGGAAGTATCTGAGGAAGTGACTGTAGAAGAAAAACCCAAACCAGAAGTTATGAGGGAAGTTGTTGAGGAAGAGGCAAAACTGACCATCAAGAAAAAGCCCAAGAAGCCAAAACTCAAAGAGGAGGCACCAGAGGAGACAGTAACATTAAGGAAACCTGAAGAGAAATCTGAAGAACGTCCAGAAGAAATCAGCGAAGACATCACTGTGACTCTGGAGGAAAAACCAAAGGAAGCTCCGAAACCTGAGGAAGTACCTGAGGAATTGACTGTAGAAGAAAAACCCACACCAGAAGTTAAGAAGGAAGTTGTTGAGGAAGAGGCGAAACTGACCATCAAAAAGAAACCTAAAAAGCCGAAACTCGAAGAGGCACCAGAGGAGACAGTAACGTTAAAGAAACCTGAAGAGAAACCTGAAGAACGCCCAGAAGAAATCAGCGAGGACATCACTGTAACACTAGAAGAAAAACCAAAGGAAGCTCCAAAGCCCGATGAAGTATCTGAGGAATTGACTGTAGAAGAAAAACCCAAACCAGAAGCTAAAAGGGAAGTTGTTGAGGAAGAGGCGAAACTGACCATCAAAAAGAAACCTAAAAAGCCGAAGCTCGAAGAGGCACCAGAGGAGACAGTAACATTAAAGAAACCCGAAGAGAAACCTGAAGAACGTCCAGAAGAAATCAGTGAGGACATCACTGTAACCCTTGAAGAAAAACCAAAGGAAGTTCCAAAGCCCGAGGAAGTATCTGAAGAATTGACTGTAGAAGAAAAACCCAAACCAGAAATTAAGAGGGAAGTTGTTGAGGAAGAGGCGAAACTGACCATCAAGAAAAAGCCCAAGAAGCCAAAACTCAAAGAGGAGGTCCCAGAGGAGACTGTAACGTTAAAGAAACCTGAAGAGAAACCTGAAGAACGCCCAGAAGAAATCAGCGAGGACATCACTGTAACACTAGAAGAAAAACCAAAGGAAGCTCCAAAGCCCGAGGAAGTATCTGAGGAATTGACTGTAGAAGAAAAACCCAAACCAGAAGTTAAGAGGGAAGTTGTTGAGGAAGAGGCAAAACTGACCATCAAGAAAAAGCCCAAGAAGCCAAAACTCAAAGAGGAGGCACCAGAGGAGACAGTAACATTAAGGAAACCTGAAGAGAAACCTGAAGAACGTCCAGAAGAAATCAGCGAAGACATCACTGTGACTCTGGAGGAAAAACCAAAGGAAGCTCCGAAACCTGAGGAAGTACCTGAGGAATTGACTGTAGAAGAAAAACCCACACCAGAAGTTAAGAGGGAAGTTATTGAGGAAGAGGCGAAACTGACCATCAAAAAGAAACCTAAAAAGCCGAAGCTCGAAGAGGCACCAGAGGAGACAGTAACATTAAAGAAACCTGAAGAGAAACCTGAAGAACGCCCAGAAGAAATCAGCGAGGACATCACTGTAACACTAGAAGAAAAACCAAAGGAAGCTCCAAAGCCCGAGGAAGTATCTGAGGAATTGACTGTAGAAGAAAAACCCAAACCAGAAGTTAAGAGGGAAGTTGTTGAGGAAGAGGCAAAACTGACCATCAAGAAAAAGCCCAAGAAGCCAAAACTCAAAGAGGAGGCACCAGAGGAGACAGTAACATTAAGGAAACCTGAAGAGAAACCTGAAGAACGTCCAGAAGAAATCAGCGAGGACATCACTGTAACACTAGAAGAAAAACCAAAGGAAGCTCCAAAGCCCGAGGAAGTATCTGAGGAATTGACTGTAGAAGAAAAACCCAAACCAGAAGCTAAGAGGGAAGTTGTTGAGGAAGAGGCGAAACTGACCATCAAGAAAAAGCCCAAGAAGCCAAAACTCAAAGAGGAGGTCCCAGAGGAGACTGTAACGTTAAAGAAACCTGAAGAGAAACCTGAAGAACGCCCAGAAGAAATCAGCGAGGACATCACTGTAACACTAGAAGAAAAACCAAAGGAAGCTCCAAAGCCCGAGGAAGTATCTGAGGAATTGACTGTAGAAGAAAAACCCAAACCAGAAGCTAAGAGGGAAGTTGTTGAGGAAGAGGCGAAACTGACCATCAAAAAGAAACCTAAAAAGCCGAAGCTCGAAGAGGCACCAGAGGAGACAGTAACATTAAAGAAACCCGAAGAGAAACCTGAAGAACGTCCAGAAGAAATCAGTGAGGACATCACTGTAACCCTTGAAGAAAAACCAAAGGAAGTTCCAAAGCCCGAGGAAGTATCTGAAGAATTGACTGTAGAAGAAAAACCCAAACCAGAAATTAAGAGGGAAGTTGTTGAGGAAGAGGCGAAACTGACCATCAAGAAAAAGCCCAAGAAGCCAAAACTCAAAGAGGAGGTCCCAGAGGAGACAGTAACGTTAAAGAAACCTGAAGAGAAACCTGAAGAACGCCCAGAAGAAATCAGCGAAGCCATCACTGTGACTCTAGAAGAAAAACCAAGGGAAGCTCCAAAGCCTGAGGAAGTATCAGAGGAATTGACTGTACAAGAGAAACCAAAACCAATACAAAAAGAAGTGGTTGAAGAGGAAGCAAAACTTACCATTAGGAAGCCTAAAAAGCGTGAAGACTTCGAAGAGGTAACTGAAGAAACCCCAACAGTTACATTAAAGAAAAGGGCTTCCAAAGCTGATGCCCTTGATGATGTTAGTCAGAAGTTCACACTCCCGCTTCGGAAAGACTCTGCTGCGCCAAGGCAATATGACGAAGTTGAGGAAATGTTTGAGCTGAAAGTGCCCCGCAAAATAAGTACTGATGATACCGGTATTGTTTTAAAACCAAAGGATGAAGAACAAACAGAACAAGAAGATACCCTTCTGCTTGACCTCACTTCCAAAGAAAAAGAACAGGTTGTTTCTGAAGCTTCTGGTAAGGCTCTTTTTTTAATTTTAAGGAGTGCGTAGATTTTCACATTTATATAATTCTATATATTTTTCCAGATGAATTCAAGATTGTCCTCCAACAACCTCAGGGTAAGCATACATAAGAATAGCTTATTTGTGCATGAAATTTGGAGCCTTGACACAAACTGTTCGCACAGAAAATCCACACACAAGGTTTTCAATGGGTTTGTAAAGAACATAATTGCATCTCTGGCACCAAACATGAAATAACTATTCCATTGCATACAAGTTTAATACAAAGTGTCTAGGGTAACATGCACCAAGAGATTAAAAAAAACTGGCACAAGTTTCTAGACTAAAATTTATGGACGACTGCAAGCAGTTGCCTGCAGCAAACAACTGTGCTGTTATTTCACATTGATCAAATTATTAGTCATGAATAATAAACATTTTCACCATTGAAGATATGCTAAAAGGCTCAATTATAATGTTCTTTGGCATCCAAAAAAAAACATAAATTACATAATTTCTGAAACGATGGCATTACCCTGAATGCTTTTACACACTCCAACAAAAGCTCCAAACCCCCACAGCATAGACAAACAAACATGGTCCCTTGCACATGTTCATAGCACCTGCAGCTCTGAAAACGTAGGTGTGCCATGTCAAGGCTAGTAGCAAGCTTTGAGGCATGGATGTTGAAAGCATGAACTCCTGCCATGAACATTTCAGGTTTTGCATGCTTTATTCGTAGCACAGAAAAATTACTTATGCAACAGAGCTACTGCTTTGAAGACAACAGTAATATGAGCTGTACCTGGTGTAAATTATGTCATTAGAGTAGTTGTAACCAGCGCCTCCAACCCCTCCTTCTGACCCACAAAAATAAGATCCAAGTAAATTTGGGCCGCAATGAAGTGAGCCAGAGGGTGGGCACTCCCTAGCATGCTCCATCTTTGGTGATGTGCTCAGGTGGCCCTTGAAGTGGCCACACACATAACAACGAGGAAAGCCAGTACACGTACGTCTGTCAGTTTTTGCCCTGGGGAAGAGCAAGAAGCCTTGGGTATCCTTATTTTTTCTTTCATGCTTTACAACCTTCTGTTTGAAGCTCTTTATGCATCCCTTGGTTGAAAAATTGATTAAATAACTTTAACAGATTAGTTCCATTAGCTGCAACTGAAAATACTCTTGTTTGCTTTGTGGCCACTATCAATACTGCTGGAGTTTCAACTCCACAAGGTGCAGCAGTTTGTGCTGAATATCTGGCTCACATTGCCTGCGACCCCCTGCATAATGTAGACCATAATATCAAGTTTAATATGTTTACTTTTACATTACACTCATTTTCAACGTTCAACACTATTATTTCTTGTTTTTTGCCTGTGCTCAAAACTGTCTGCGAATATGAAACACCCGCACCATCCTCACGCTTCCCAAATGCAATGATATAATTTTTCCTCTGTGTGTTATAGCTCCTTGGTCGAAGTCTCTCTCCGAACTTATAATTAGACTAGTTTATCATGGCCATCCCCACTACATACTTATAGAACAAAATGAATGCTGGGTAACATCGTGCCTTCAGGCACCACCATGTCAGTGAAGTTACATTCAAGAAATGAAGTCTTAAAAATATATTAGCCAGATAGAAACATTAATATAGCTCCTTCAGATGAAGAAACATACTGTAAAATGCCAAGAGGTAGCCCACAAAAAAAAAAGTGAAGTGAAAACAAGGGATCAGTGAACTTTTAGCAAGCAACTAAAAATAAGCTAACGAAAAATCAGAGCAGACACTGAGGTACATTGTTCCCTGTCAATTAAACTTTTAAATAAAGTCAGCCTTGGTGTCACATATGGCCTCCAATGCTTGTCATGCACATTGTCAGGAGCAATAGAGATTGTGCTGGCAGGAACCCTAATGCAAGTCAGTCATGAAGCTTGCTGATGTCAGTTTCATTTAGGTCAATGGCACCTCAGCAACTTGTGACCATTTGCAGTGCTGCAAGCTGCTCACTTATTGCTTCTATACCGATGACACAAAGTTGAATGTGTTTTGCCATAAAGCCCTTCCAGATTCTTCTTGTGAGCTACTGCTACTCCATCTCAATTAAAGCTAGCCTACATCTTTCAAATATTGATCCAAAATAGCTCCATTCAGCTGATGTAAGCAGGTGCAAGTTGGCCGTAGAGTAAGCCAACACATACATACCCATGGTCTGTGTTCATGACCCAAAAGCATTGTGGGCATCCTCAGCTTTATGGGCGGGAACCTGGGCTGGTAGAATCAGACATATTGGGCATGGCCTTAATAAAAACCCCAAATCAAATCCACTGTGCCCATTCTGAGAGCACATCAGATATCTGGAAGCACAGCCATATATCAGTTGAATTGCATGAATTCCTTAGGGTAGGTTATCATTTCACTTTTTTGGGAAAACAGGAAAAACTATGCCAAAAATAATGTGAACTACCTTTGCGGGTTGGGTCTTTCTTTAGAACATTACAGTATGCTCAGTGTGATTTACAAGCAATTTCTGATGCATTAGAGTTCAGATAAGCTTGTTATGTTTTGTTAATCGATGTAGTCATTGTAAGAGCACTTTTCCACAACTTCTCACTGCAGAGCATGTTCATTACTTCAGCATCTAAGCATGTTTTCTTTTGTCTCCTGCAGGTGAAGAAGAGGAGATTGTAAGTTTGCATAACATTCCTGTTTCGAAATTAATGGCGCTGCTGTTAGATTGTAACTTGCACTTCTGTACTTCAATAGCATCATTTTCAAAAATTAGCATAAATTGAGTTGTTTTTTTTTTTCCTTATTAGATGTAAAAGCACCCTGAGAGGAATACCTTTGACTGAGAGCATCCTGAACTAAAAAAGAGAGTGCAAAACTGGAAAAAGAAAAATTGTGAAATTTTTACATCATTTCCATAGAATCATTAGTGTTTTTTTTCTGTAATGCAGAGGAAGAAATATAGCCCAGGTCTACCTAGATAATTTAAAGTAAATTGTACTCAGTGTACCTAAATGCTGTAGGCTAGTTTCACCAAGTTTTATTTCTTTTTGCATAGACAGTAAGAGAATGGAATGTTGCGCTGCCATGTATGCTGAATTTTATATTTTATGTACGTGTTTTCTGTCACAATGATGTACCCCCTGCATAATGCCTTAAAAGATGATTCAGGTAACAAATAAAAGACCAAGTTTCGTTAAATAGTCAATTCATCATTTTCAAATGTCAAGCAGACATAAAACATACAGAAGCTGCAGACTTAAAATATTTAGTTAGCTAGTTATTAGTTGATTAGTTAGCTAGCTAGTCAGTTATGCATCTACTATAAGTAACACATAAGTTAAAGTTTTATTATAATGATGGTTATAATAACAAAAAACACCTCATAAAAGTACTAAGAGAACATAAATACCGTACTAAGAAGCCGGAGGCGCATTAAATGGTCACAAAGTATTTCACAATCTGTGACAGAAGTAAAAGCTTCAGAAAGATCATTTCAAAGTGAAATGATGATAAAACAAAGAAATTTAAAGCATGCATCCTACCAAATATATTTATTATGAAGCCTCTTGTACAGAGGAATTAATGAAGTAAGATTAGTTGAAATGAATTATTCCAACTATAAGCATCCTTTATCAGCATGGCCCAATTATTTTAAGATACTATGACGTACACAGTAAATGTATCTATGTGTGCTGTTGCCTAAGATTAAGTATAAATGAAATATATCTAGTGCTAGAGTGCCAGTATACAGTTTGGTGAGCAGATACTTGACCATATGGGCAATTACTTCATTCATCTTGCTTCATTCAAAATGCATTTTGGAAGTTTATTTTGTCGTGCACAGTGCCTTGAGGTCACAAGCTTCCAGTACAAAAGGAGCCTATACTGCTAGCTTTGCCACTCAAGTATTCTTATGCACTGAACAGCTTGTTTTATGTAGCAGCTCTCAGTGCTCTCAAGCTGCTAGAGAATTGAGCACCATGTATTCATTTCTTTTCATATGAGGCAGTTTAAAATACAGCCATTTCAGTCACCAGCCTCGCTAAAGCTACATGCAACTGGGTCCACCTTACTCTAAGACTGATCAGTACCTTGAGCCTGAGGCCAGCATTAAGGTTGATCTTGAAGTGTGATAGTACCCATTGTGTATCCAGGGGGAAGGAACAAAGGACTGTCTATGGCTAATCAATAGCCTGATCCTGATGTCATCATTAAGGTGATGGTATTCACTGTATATCCAGGAAGAAGGAACAAAGAGCTAGTTGCAGTTTATCATACATGCACAGCATAGGGATGGGATATAGAAACACTGTGTACATGGTATAAGTTTAAATCTGGCCTTTTTTCTGCAGGAAATAGTTGAGTACGTGGCAATTACAACTTACATCACAGAGGAAGAAGATGGTTTGGACCTTGAAGAAGGTAATACCTTAAAACTTATATTAAGGTTACTTTTGTTTGCTTTTTTGTCATGCCTGTTTTGCAATAGCTTCGACATTCACCGACTGCCAGGTACTGCCCTACAAGCCTTTATGGCTGGAGCAAACCTGTTTTAAAATTGTAAACATGTTTTCTGGAAAATAGAGGCATTATTATTATTATTATTATTATTATTATTATTATTATTATTATTATTATTATTATTATTATTATTATTATTATTATTATTATTATTATTATTATTATTATTATTATTATTATTATTCATGTCTACCTTCTTTCTAGGCAGTACTAGTAGCTCCAGATGCAATATTATTATACTAAGTATGAGCCATTAATACAAGAAAATGCCTTGCACATATCAGCTGGCAATGAAACGGCTGTCTATGCTCAATAAAATGTTTACAAGTATTTCAGAACACTGTATTATGCTGTGAAGCACTGAATATCAAAACAAGTAACATAGTGTGCAATCTAATTTTGCTTTCTCTTCAGGCGAGCATGTTATTTTGGTGGAGCGCAAAAGTGAGGAGATATGGCTTGTCCGAAAAACCATCACAAAAGAAAAAGGATTAGTTCCAAAGTCTATCTTGCAAGATGTTGCATCATATAATCGTCTTTTGGACCAAGTACTAGAAGAAAAGATCAGCAAAATACCAGCATTTGGGAGTAAGTACTGACTTGCTATTCTTAGTTGTTTTTTTAATGAAATATTTACAAGCTTCATAAACTGTACTATAAACATTATTTTCAGCTTTTTTAGGGCTACCTAAAATTTTCCCAAAACACGAGGAGGGAAGGCATATGCTGACATATAGGACTGATAGCAGACAAATTTATTGCTGCTTTAAATGAACTCAAACAGAGAACTTATGTTGATCCTCAATTTCTTTATGATACTCACATAGCAGTGTGTGACAATGGATAATTCAAACATTTTTTCTTTTATCTGGGCCTTTTTCTGTTCCTTTAACATTTTCATAGTGCCCACATTGTTCAGCAATATTAAATGCCTCGAAACGTCGAGGTGTCAGGACACAAGCTCTGCTATGTCATTTTCAGTCATTTCTTTAGCCAAAGCACTTCAAGGCACTGGATTTCAGGTCGAGTCCTATTAAGCTGAAATATCAGCGCTTCTACCCACATTATTCTTTTTGCTGAGCACAGTAACAGAGGAGCATATATTATTAACATAACATACTTGTACAATCAAGCCAGATATATCACGCCTGGATATATCGAATTATTTTTATATCGAACAGCTAGACAGAACATCCCCTTGAAAATACCATGCAAAGGTATAGCACTACTGTTCGCATTTATAAAACTCACGTTGAGCAGAACAATCGATATATCGAACGGCATGCCAAACCCCTTAAGTGGTGCTTCTCCAAACAGCACTCTTCTATCATTTTTCATGCACGGAAACAACTCGGCTGCGCAGCCTTGGACACCTGCCGGAAGCAATAACGCTGTTAAAACATGCGACATGGTGAACGTGGGGTGTGCTCAAGGTTGTCTCTAGTCTCTATAGCCTCTTGTATTCATTTTCCATGCCACATCACTGCCTTGCAGTAAAGCCAAGCTAACTAAAGCCTAGCAGACCATTGAAGTGCTTTGCTCGCTTTGCTGCCCAAGGTATTGCAGAAACCTGCCTTCATTTTAATGAGATAATTTTGTTTATAGTGTACTCGATAACAAGGTATATTGAAGCCAAGGAAAGCATAGGGAAATGTTTTTATTTTTATCTGTGATGTCAATCTTATGATAGGCAGTGGATAGTTCGAAAGCAGCTTCCAATGTGGCTTCGATGCGAAGCTGGTTTGGCCTAGCAGTGCCACGTGCGTAATCACGCTGTTGCAAGAAGCGTGTCACAAGCATGGGTGCAATGTAAGCTTGATTCTAGGTTACAGATAAGCTTATCTATTGCAATTTTTTATATATCAAATTATCGATATATCAAACAATTTTGCAATCCCCTTGGAATTCGGTACATCCGGGTTCAACTGTAAAACAAGAGTGCTATAGTAAAGAATGACAACAGTTCTTGTGACAACAATTCAGGACATGCTCCAGATACACATTTCAGCAGTCATAAGAGCAATTAAATTAAGCTTGCCAGCATTATGAAATTATTTATATAAACAAATCACATGAGATTAACGTTGAGTCTCATTTCAAGAACTAAGTACTAAAGATAGTTTGCATCCTGCCACCATGTGCACGAGATCGGAAACTTCTATTTTTTGTTAGAAGCAAAGGTCGTCACAACACTTTAGAAGTAGACTAGCACAGAAAATATTTCTAAAAACATAATTTTCCAAGTAATATATTCATTCTTATGCTGACATCTTACAATATATGAAAAAATTGCGTTCATAAACTCTCTCTCAAAAATACCTTTCTCCAAAATAGTTGGGTATGTATATTAGTTTTAACCTTTCCAGAGCAACTCATCATAAGAATATTTTAATTAGTGAAACTGTCAACTTCTAGGAATACACAAAAAAGATGAAATAGAAAGTTTCAGGCTACAAAATTACATTTCTATTAATACTGCCTTTGAAGCAGTGCCAGAGTTGTTAAGGCATCTTTTTCAAGTGCTAAACGAAAAAACCTTATCACCTAAATTATGTGGCACAGTCTTGGTCCATTTTTGTGGTTCCACTGCACATGTAATACTTTCTCAAAAGGTGTTAGGGAGATGAAAAAGGTGCAAAATTAGCACATTCTCAAGCCTAGGCATCTGTATTGGCAGCCATGCTTTCTCAGCACAAACAATATTGCTCTTATAGGGCCAGGTTCACTCTGCTGCAGTCTCACACTATATTCATTTGCACAAGAACGCAATTAACGAATAACGATACCTTCATTTGATACAGTCCAACAAAGGTCCCATTTTGCACTTTATAAAAGTAAATTTAGTTTCTCCTGTACTCCTGTAAATTATTATTCATTAACTTAGCACAATTTATTGAATAATTGTAAAAATTCCACTGCTACCACAAGGTGGCCACTCAGCATTGTGTTTCAGCCTTGCAGGATGCATCCATTAAGCTCGAATTCCTAGTTCTCTAGCCACATTATACAGAACTCCATGCATATCACAGCGCTTAAGCTACAAATACAGGCATATTATTTAAGAAAAATAAGAATATTTTAATAACCATTTCGCAAGTCAATAAACAAGCCAGCAGAGACAACAATAGGGCCTGATATTTATTTCATTTTTTTCTCTGAAGAACTGCGTCCAGGAGAAAAAATGACTGCACCCAAATTTCTCAAGAAGCCTGAGCCAACAGAGGTTGAAAAAGGACAGCCAGCAACATTTAAATGCACAGTACAAGGCAATCCACGACCATATGTTACATGGTTCAAGCAGACGCGGATTATAAAATCAACAACTGAATTTGAGGTGAGTACATGCATGCTATCTCTTCATCATAAAAGTCCTAAGGGATCAGCTAATAGTTGTGCAACAGCCTGAAAAATAATAATGTTTTACCTGCAAATTCTTTAAAATAGACACTTCAATACAAGGTCAGTGCTAGCAAAATAATTCACTCTCAGATTTGGCTGCAAGGGCTGTTTTTATTGATAAACACTGGAACACTTCATTTTGCTTTGCAGCTGTTACTGACAGCTTATTATTTAAAGTCATAATTTGAGTAGTACTAAGTGTTGTGTCTGTTGCAGATTTATTACGACGAGGATAATGTGAGCACTCTTGTCATCAATGAAGTCTTTCCTGAGGATGCAGGAACCTACACAGTGGTGGCGAAGAACCCAGCAGGTTTTGCATCATGCTCAGCAGACTTAACTGTACAAGGTCAGTGAACCGAAACAAGTTTTTAAAATTTGAACGGCATAAGAAAGTTTGCTCCATGTAATTAAAAATACCTTTACCTCACACAGTAAATCAAGTTTACACTAACCAATATACGTAAAATGTAAATCTGTTGTACTGTAAACCATGACCGTGTACCATGCAGTGCCACAGTGCATTGGGCCAGACTAATGCAGCTGCATCTAACCACAACACACTGCTCATGTAACGTGGCATAGTGACAGCCCATGTTATGAAATTATGCAAAAAAGATTACGTCTCACAGTACACTTCTTCAGTTGGCCCATTAACTGCCTGGAAAGGCAGATGCACTTTTCTGCATGACAGCAGAGACTTGCAAGCATGGTGCAGATGTGCAGGGACAAGAAGAAACATAAAAAATAATAAGAATAAAGCAGAACTTCTTACGCTCGTGTAGCAAATTTGAATTGAGCTGTACTGTGCACTTCCCTCACACTCAAGACAATGGTTGTATGCCTAAGACAAAACCATGGTGACTTAAACCATTCTTAGCCAATGAAGGCAAACATGTGGCTAAAGCAACTCCTGGGTTCATTCGTCTTAGTGGCAGCGCTACTGTGCATAAAACAAATATGAGCTTGCATTGAAGTCATGCTGCACGGCTGTTTCAGGGAGTGAAAACGACCATTTGACATGTGCCACAGTCTTAAACGTGGTTACTGATGAATGAACTTGTGACTTAGGTGGAGAAATTGCTGACAGGCCACTGTAAAGCTAATCCCGCCTGTACATTTATGCCACCGCCACCACCACGAAATGATTGATCAATACACCTACTGATTTCAATGTGCCAAAGCAACACTTTAGCTATAGGGCATGGTTAATTAATTACTTGAATTATTACTGATTACTGATTTATTAGCTAGTTTATTGAGTAAATGACTGATTTTTATGTGCCAAATCAACACTGTGGATTATATGGCACACATTGTGAAGAGCTGCAGATAAATTTTGACCACATGGGGTTCTTTTACCTGTGCAAAAATCTCAGAACACAGCCATTTTCACATTCTGGCACCATCAAAATTCAGCCGCCAGAGTGGTAATCGAACCCACAACCTTGTGCTCTGCCATAGCCACTGAACCACCAGAGTGGGTATCTGTGAAACTGATTATTGTACATTGCGCACAATGCATATTACGTTTACTACGCAGAAGATCTGACACTGACACTGAAAACAGAAATTCCTCTATCTGTATGAACCACAGTTATACCATTAAATGGAATACATGCACATGGTAGCTCAGCTTCTTATACAAACTGAAGGGCTCTACAGAAATGAGCCTATATTTGCCTACTCTGCTAGTACCAAGGCAAAAGGGTGCATAGAAATCAGCAAAAGACTCGCTAGTGATTTTGTCTAAAACAGTGTGCTGCTTTTCTACCTTTTCCAGAATTCATCAGTGAGCAGACTATTTCCAGGCGCACAGTGTCTAGATCATCATCATTGCTGGACATATTGGTGGAAGGAATTCCTCCAGTTTTTTCAGCACCTTTGCGACCCCACTTGAGGGTTGATGAAGGAAGTACATTGACCCTCGTCATAAAGGTGACTGGAACTCCCGAGCCAGATGTAAGTTTTTGCAGAATGTTCACTAGCTTCAAATAACAATTTCAGCTGTTAGACACATTAAGGTAGCAAATGTGCACAGTTTTAGTTATGCTCTTAACTGTTTATCTTGTTCTTTATGTTGTACTATCTTCTGTCATACATTGCAACACAGAAACATAAGCCAGTAAGTGGCATGGTGCTGTGGGTTTTTAGTCAGGGCAGCAGGGAAAGAGTTTGTGTTAATCACCAAGCACAAGCACGGCCGGTCTTGAGGGGAGCGCGCGCTTTTCTTCTTACGGCCTTCACAATGAGGTCTGTTTCCGCCTCCCGCCGCACCTCGGTGGGGTCGCCACTGCCACACTGCTCCGCCGCTGCGACCGCTGTTCACTCCGAAGGAGAACGCGCGCTCGCTCCCAATTCGGCCCGCGTCAGTGGTAACTGTCAAGCCTTTATATTTTGCCCTTTACGCTTTACGCAAAGACCGCGTAGTCAGCCCCTTTCCCATGGGCGAAATCTGAAACAACGTATTAACGTTTGCGCGCTCACTCCTTGAGCCGGACTGTGTATGGTCGAACGTATACTTCGAGCACAAACGTCAACAGGTTCCACCCTTATATTTGGCTAAAAAGCAAGTCTTTCAGCTTCTATAGTTCGTCTTCCGGCAGGTTATTTAGGAGTGTGTAGAATGATATGCGGCATGTAATACTTGGATGGCGAGTTTCAAAGAGTAAAGGATTCTGCAGAGCAAATATAGCTACTGAAATTTCAAGCGCAGCTGCTTTAAGTTCGCACAACAGCGGCATTAGCAAGAATTCATGGTGCTACCCAGGAAAACGCGTCATGTCATTTGCGAAAGGAACGGTTATAGATGGAACCCAACCCTGGCTGCTGGAGCAGAGCACGCTGCACGCACGCGACGTCCAAGATTTCCTCTTGGAAAGGCATTTTGAAGTTTGGCGGCGTCTCACGACCGCCCATCCCACCACATGACAATGCGAAAATTAAGTCACTTGTTTACAGTAACTGCAAGCATAAACTAACTGCCAGCAAAGCAAAATTAGGAATTGCGCTCTGTCTTAATAATATCGGCCTTTACGAGCGAGCAAACTTATCTGGGAAGCGATGACTACCAGCTTTTCATTATTCTCCTGCATATCTGTAGCCTCGTCCTTGCTTTCGATAAACCTCCCGTGAGCATGAACTTTCCTCACGTCATTCAGGAAACAAAGTAGCACCACAAAAAGAAGCTTTCCGCAACTTAACGGAGCTCCACTAAACCTCACAGCAATGCGCGTTATACCAGCTGGCTTAGCTTATAATGTAAGGAACAGAAAATGAACATTTGCAGTACTTACATGTTAGTAAAATCCCCTGAATTTAAGAAAATAGAGGGCATTCGGTATTCAAGTCATAATATGATATCTTTACAATGACATTTAAACCAAATATTCTAGGAAGTTTCAGGACACGCCGCAGGTTGAATATACGTGGAGAACAAAAAATGGCGCTCTTTATGGTAGCTGAAGTCACTTATTGGACATACATACTTTCTGAAATTGCAATACTCAGTACCTGTCAATATCTGTGGCAGCATACGCAGCTTGTACTGAGTTCTGTATGTTCTATTAATGTTAGTCAGGCCAGAATGACGACAAGGAAGCGTGCGTCCAACTAGAAAATTGTTTATTGGGGCTAACTCGTGTCCTCAAACATAAAGCATGCAGTTCAGCGGCGCAGCGATTAAACAAGTGCTCGGTCAACGAAGGTCAGAATGACGGTCGCTCTCGGCCTTGCACAATTTAAAGGTGACCAGGAACTTGAAACATTAGACACCTAATGCACTTACGACCATTTTGAATATGAAGAGAGACTTGCACACGGCTACAGACATTCTAGAGGGATCTGGTGGCTTCTTGTTTGACAACAAAAGCAGAAAGGCCGCGGGCTATTGGCTTTGAGCAGATAAAAATTCATTACAATGCTTCTTGGCACTTGCTCGCACATTAGTAATTAGCATTCTTTTGAGATATCAATACAGGCCTCTCGTTTAGGGAAGTTGTGACGTATAAGAGGGTGAAAATAAGTTCATTCAGGACTTGCGAAAAGCGATATCAGCGTAATTAAGTACTATATACACCTCCCAGCAATCTTGCAATTTATTTGACAGTTCAACGACTCAAGTATTGTCTCAAGCCACCAGCAACGGCGCTATGAATTTATGGCTCAAGCGTCGTAGAGAATTTTTTCCCCGATATAGTACATTTTTATGGGACGAGCACAAAACGTTTGTTCTCTGAGTTTTCATTATCTTCCTCTTAGCACTAACTTGTCATTTAATCACGGACCATGATATATAAGAGAGGAAGTGATCACAGTATTTCCTTCTGGATTGAAAACCAGAAATGCTCGACATAGTTGTGAGGAATGGGAGAGGGATTCCTCATTTTAAATGTTTTCATCAAGCAAAGTTTGTGACGAAGAATCTGTGCACATGTGGACTTTGTTGCCGATACGCAGCTTAAGCATCTGGATTTTGTTTTCTTTGACTTCGGTGCTGCGCTCACCATGAAGCAGCGGACCACAGCGCAAAACCAGTCAAAAGCCACCCGCCGCCGCAGATGCAGGCGGGGAGCGAGCGGTGGGGTCGTCGCGCCTCTAGCGGCGGCGGGCGGCGTAACTCCCGGAGAAAAACTCACATTGCTTCTGAGGCGAATGCGAAGGCCGTACGAAAGAGCGCACGTGCCCCCCTCGAGACCGGCCGTGGCACAAGTTAATGGTTCAGGCTACCCACAGTTTTTTTTCATTGTGTCTGTGAGGAACTATGTAAAAGTCTCCAAACTGCTCAGCTTATCAGAGAATGCAGCTTAACAAAGAAAATAATTCCACTGCACATATTTTGCTGTTTTCTTCAGTCAGTGTTTGTTTTCCAATTTCCTACAGTCCAACATATTTCTGCGTGCTGTTAGACTGCTGCAAGTTGCTTGGCAAAGATAAGCATGAGGAAACTGAGCAGGTGCCTACCATTACTCCTGCTGAAATTTGCATTACCTTGTTAGTACACAATAACCATCACTGTCTAGATAGATGTGAATAAAAAATTAATTAATAAGCTTTGCATTTTATGACCATGGCATTTCATGAAATCACACATTTGCTGGGTTTTTTTCTTTATAAATAAAGCATTGCATATTATAGCTACTTCCTAAAACTCTTGACTCAATTCCATAATGCTATATATTACATTTTGTTATAACCCTGGATATCACTAATAAGATTCTGACCTGTTCCAGAACAGACATTTTTACAGCTCAATATTATGCCATTCTTAACAGTACTTCATTTATCTCACAGTTACTAAATCAAGAAAGGAAGGGGGTGTAATGTGAGGAAGGGTGGCGAAGTGGGCCAAAAGAAGCCTTCAATGATAGTCCAATAAAATGATTGAATTGCTTAAACTAACTATCATGGTCATCAAATTGTTATGGTAGAGCCTAAATTATTCATCCATTTTATAATTTTGTTATGTTGTTATGTTGCCTACTGAAAACAAAGCCCATAACATGGTGCGGTTACCACTTCCCACGTAAAAAATGCAATCATTAGAGCAAATATTCAGATTCTATTGCTCACGTGATGGGCAAACGTGATTGGCACCACTTTTATTGGACTGCACAGGAAAGTGGCAAAGTATGTTTACCAAAACAAGGTTTGACTTGTGCAGTCCTCCTTTGCAGCTCAGTATAGCTATTACTGCACTAGAAGGAAAGTGTACACACTCTAAAGTTCGCCCCACATTTTTTTTTGCTGCACTCTAGGTGACTCTCAAGGTGAACGACAAGCCTCTGAATGAAAAGGACGACAAACGATTTTCAGTTGTGAAAACTCAAGAAGATCATAATTTTATCAATGTCACATTTGTCTTAAAAGATGTGAAGCCAAGTGACGAAGGAACGTATGAAGTTATGGCTGAAAACTCTGAAGGGAGTGTGACTAGCCATATTGATGTTGAAGTCATTGGTAAGTCCTTATTTGACTGTATTTAATCAGTTAATCTTTCTTAACATGTCTGACCTCAGTGCTTATGTTCCACGATTTTTTTCAAGTAAAATATTGCTTACTTCCAGCATTGTGATGAAGGATAATTGTGACTAGAGGAATTTCAGACTAAAAAACTGAATTCTGGTTATTTACTTACAGAAAAGCCCAAAGAGGAACAAGAGCCACCAAAATTCACCCAGACATTCAGTGATACAGTAAGTAGGGTGCACCATGCATGCAGCAAACAGCACACTCTAAGAAAAGCTGAGATTAAAACATTCACGTGTACCTTCTGTCCAAACCATGTCAGGTTGTTACAGAAGAAGAAACAGTGCGACTGATTGTGAAGTACACTGGAAAGCCACCACCTACCGTACTGTGGTACAGGTATGCCTTCTTATTGTTCAGGTTACCATTTTTGTTTGACGAGCCTGATTTTATTTATCCTAATCCTCAATGATGCCTGCATTTCAGAAATGACAAGCCAATACCCAAAGACAGCACTAAAATTATAACACGAGAAGATGAATCAACATCCACCCTCGAAATACCAAAGTCTGAGGTGGCCGACACTGCAAGCTACACATGCACTGCTTCTAACCCAGCAGGCAAAGTCACACACACTGCAAAAGTGACTGTACAAGGTAACCAGTCTTCCCTTTATGTATAGTCCTAGAAATATGCAAAAGATAATTATCTCACATTAGCCCTGATGAAATTGGAGTAATTAACAGAAGAAAATAAGATGTAGATGAGAGACACTGGCATCACTAAACATGATTTGTGTACTTAACACCTGATCCCACTTTTTTGTGAACAGGTTGTTCATAGCTACTGGTAAAGCCACTAAAGGCACTTTAGTGTCATCAAATATTTTGTCCTAGGAATGTTATCGGTCTTATTCTGCTAGCATTAGGCCACCATGCACGACGCAGACCTTAAAATTTCTACAAAAACTCAGGTAGTAACTTAATAACTGTACTAAAAACCACTAGAAAGAAAGAGCCCTTTTAATATTCATGATATGAGGTATGAAACAATACAAATTACTACCAACAACTAATATATTTGCCCCCTGAGCTGTGACAGGCACTTAATGGAGGGCTCCAGATTGGTGGCATCACATACACGTAGTTGCAATTCACTCCTGTCACAATGTGACCCGCGCAGCCAGGCATTGAAACTGTAATGCAAGTGGCATATGAAATAACAGTGAACTCTACACAAACATTTTTTTCCTTACGAGGAATGTTTGTGAGCATTTGACTGAAAATTTGCTCTTGCACTGCAACAGATTATCCCAGCAAATAGTTATTCAACTGACTAACACAATGTTTTTACATGCCTACCTTCCAGAACCAAATTTAGAATTTGTAGAGAAGCTCCAAGACATAGAAGTAAAAGAAAACCATGTGGCCATGTTCGTCACTAAAACAAATCGGCCAGTTGACCATGTAACTTGGTGCAAGGACGGAGAGCCAATTAAGCTCGATGAACCACATGATAAATATCAAGCAATTTCTGAAGGCCCCTACCAGAAGCTGGTGATCAAGAATTCCAGTATTAAGGATGAAGGTGAATACACGTGTGTCCTAGGAGACCAGGAGACATCAGCAGACTTGGTGGTCATTGGTGAGTGAGAATTTAGTTCAAAATTGCTTCTGCCTGCTTCGAAGTATTCTTTTCTAATTTGTTCTGTAACTCATAAATCAAAAATGGCAAGGCACAAAACACTATGGAGAACAATTTGCTCAACATTCACCACGACTGCACAGGTTTTTCCAATTCTTGAAGTCTACAGGTCACACATACTAATTCATAAGTGCAGCTATATTTAAATACATAGTTATTAATAAACAGGTAATGTTATTTTTACTGTATTTTAAAAAACCATTCACGTACATTAAAAATGTCTGTTTAGATTGTGATTTCAATATAGACAATTTACAGACAGCTGCCATGTTGTTGTTTTATACCGCTATTTTTTTTCAAGTACTCCATTTGATCCTACTATTAACTATTTCTGCAAATGCTTAATGCCAACTGTTATACTAATGACTACACTAAAGTATAAGATGGTCACAGTACCATTCCTGGAGGCTAACAACTTGTGCCGAGATATTAAAGGGACACCGAGGACAAACTGAAGTTCACCTGTATCAATAAATTGTCACATTTTAGTGTGACAAAGACGTTACTTTGACTGAAAACAAAGCTTTTATTAGAAAAGATCAAATAGATAAATACAGGTGTCACACCACCAGCCATTTTCGCAAGCAAACTGTGGTGTGTCAAGACAGTTTCTGGCATGCAGATCCCAGAGGCTAGGCCACAGTGCCATTCATTTCCATATAGTGACCATGGAGTCCGTTTTGATCGTGACATAACAGACTTAAATTAAGGGGGGAGAAAAATTTTTAAATCCAATTTTCTCCACAATAACTGCATGTTTTGCTGCCAAAGAATTATGGGCACAGAAACTATTTTTACTAAGAACAAAAATTGGTCGAGGTTGTCCTCAGAGTCCCTTTGAGAAAATGTTCAGGATCATATTTCTTTTAGTACTGACTTTCCTGTTATCAAAATATATGAAAAACTATGATAACTGCCAGTACTGAAGGAATGGATGGGTATGCATTAAGGATCACAAAAATTAGAACATGCCTACAATTCTTTGCTTTCTTACAGCAGTTCAGAACGTTAGTATCTCACATGCATGGTACCATGCTGTTTCAGAGCTACCACCAGAGATAACCACCTTCATGACAGATCAGACCGTTGCAAAGGATGACACAGCCCAATTTTTCATTGAGCTCACCAAGGGTGATGCTTTGGTTCGTTGGTTTAAAGATGGTAAGTGTTGCTTTACAAGTGTGAAATAGCTCGTCCTAACATTCGTTCACAATATTCTTTCAGGAAAAGAGCTGCAGTTCAGCGATCGTGTTAGACTGAAAATTGATGGGAAACGCCAAGTGCTGATAATTAAAAATTCGGTTCGACAAGACGCTGGCCGTTACACTTGTAAAGTTGGTGACCAATCATGCAGTGCTCGCTTGACAGTTGAACGTAAGTAATCAACAAGATTTAAACAGCTGCCGATAAATTCAGTGTGTCCTGGCCACAATGTCCAAAGGGCCACTCACTATCTTTCAGCTCCATCTGTTGAGTTTACTGCAAGGCTCCCAGAAAAAACAACTGTGCCCCAAGATACAGATGCCATTTTTGAGGTGGCTCTGTCACGAGCAGATGTCGATGTTGTCTGGATGAAGAATGGAAAACCTATACCAATGGATCAACGGTAATACATCTGTTGTTTCTTGATTGCGAAAGATTTCAAGGAATCCGCTTTTTCTTTAGGATCTGGCTATAATTAGGTTTCGGTTTCGATTTATGGGGTTTAACGTCCCAAAGCGTCAGGCTATGAGGGGCACCGCAGTGGAGGGCTGCAGGTAATTTCAACCACCTGGGGTTCTTTACCGTGACTGACATTGCACAGTGCGTGGGCCTCCAGCACTTAGCCTCCATCGAAATGCAATCGCCGCAGCAAGAATTGAACCCGCATCTTTTGGGTCAGCATCCGAGCACCATAACCACTGAGCCACTGCAGCGGCTCCTGACTATAGTTAGGCTGATTTTTAAAAAATGATGCAGAAAATACAGGTATTCATTCATGACAACTATGTCATGCCCATATTTTATGCTTGTTAAATTAAAGCCACAATTCCAACAGGCCATTTTATTAGATTTCTCTCTCCTATGTGTGGCTGGACGGACAATAAAAATGGTAAACGATTGCACTGGACAAGACTGCGCAAACAAACACTGCATTTTTATCTTCAGATATGTAAATAAGGTTCTGTTTAGTCTTTGTAAATTCTGCAAGGGAATATTGATAAAGAAAAATAAGTTGTTTTTAGTCACAAGGCCCGCAACAGGTTTTTTTAATATTGCTGAAAGCTGCACAAGATGTGCTGTAGACATTGTGTATGCACCATACAGTGCAATCACTTTAAATTAGACACAAAATCCTGCTGCAAGAAATTGCGAGAAATTACCTTCAACACGCAGAAAACATTTGAAGCTATATGACTTCCCCAAGTTGTGCCTATTCACCCTGATTACAGACCTCAACCAGTACAATCTCCCCACAGCTTTTACCCCTTATCCTTAGGCATTTGTACCTCACTCTGAATCATAAAAACACTTAACTTTGACAACTTTTTCGTGTCTTTTCATAGCTTCAAATTTGTCAAAGAAGAAAAAGTGAGACGACTTGTGGTACCGTGCGTCGACAAGGAAGACACTGCAGAGTACACGTGCGTAGCAGGCAATGTCAAGACTTCAACAATACTTCATGTTGAAGGTGAGTGCAGCATAGAGGCTGGAACATTTATGTGGCTTTTTAAGCAGTTTTAAATCTGCTAAATTTACAGAGGGACCATTTCTAGCTCCAGTGATCCTATGAAAAAATATGGTATGAAGTGTGTCCCAAAGCACATAAGGGCTGTGAGAGATGATGAAGAAAAGGGGAAAGGGGTGACTATAATTTTAAGCCACTGGAGGCCAAACAAAGCTATCCATGTGTTACACAATTTGTGAAATGCATTTTGCTTTATTCAGACTGTAGATGACAGCATCCTGTAACTCTTTTTTATGCTGACAGGTTATTTCTTAAGCTTAATTGCATCTTCATTTGGTGCCACTTGTCTTTTGAACTTATGACCTGAACATAAACACATATATACATGCATATCATTGATTTCTAATCCACTGTTCCAAGTCCTTTCACATCTTCAATCTGCTTTTTCTTTTAGATGAACTCATGCAAAACAAACAATTACTATAAGCTTCATATACACAAGTCTAGCTATATGATATTATTGTATCAACTTAATACATCAACTTCATGCATTCTGCAATTCACTGTAAAGGGGTCTTACTGTATGCCTCCTCTGAACAAGCTTCAATGTGAAAATTAACAAAAAAGAAAGATGCCAGAACACAGCGGTTCTCAAGATCGATACCCGAACCATTTAAAAATCGTTGAAGAAATCCCTGGGAATTTGAAGCTCTCGCTGTAGTGTAGTTTAGATTCTAATTTTCCAGGCTGGATAGAATATTATCAGGCTGCATGCTCCTGTTCAAGTATATATATATATAATCATAGCCATTTAGAGGCGTGTAGTGGCATAATGCATGAATGAAACTGCGAAATTAGGTGGTGAAATACATGTTGGATTACCCTTTAGTGCATACCAGTAAAACAAGCCCATGAAATCTTGAATAATTGTAGAAGGACGGCAGACTAGGCGAGTTTGTGCTCCATGACAAGAATTAATTTTCAACAGCGCTAAACAATGTCTGGTCCTGTTGTCAAGCGTTGCTGAAAATTAATTGTCATTGAATAATTGGCCTTTTTCCACCATCATACTTCCATCCTTGCTCCCCTGGATCCTACACCACTTTTGCTGCTCCTCAAAGGGACCCCACACAATTATGGCGGAGAGCTACTGCTCTGCAGCTTAGGTTACAGACTAACTTGATGACACTTCTTTTGCAGATGCGGATGCAGAGTTCACATTGCGGCTACATGATGTGATCGTCCGTGAGAGTGATACTGTAACACTGCTTGTGGAAGTGTCACGAGAAACACTTGAGGTTCGCTGGATGAAGGATGGAGACACAATCCACCCATCTGAAAAGGTACAGCTGTGCTGGTGGAGTAGAAACAAATGTGGCCATGTCTATTTCCACCAGAACTGTTCAACTCTTTTCAAAGTTTTCAATTTAATGTTGTACTTTGTAGAAGCAAAGTAGCAACTGGAGCTAATAGGTTGTACATTCTGTCCAATCAGCACATTACAATTATGAACTACAGGATGGTTACATGCCATCGTCCCCTTTTTGTCCCCTGTAACCATCCTGTAGTTCATAGCTGCAGCACACTAACTGAACAGAAAGTACTTTGTAGAGTTAAGTGATGATAAGAGGCAGTTGGATATCTTTTTAAAAGCCAAAACTGTATCAGGCTTGGTTTTCAGAGGTTTACGACATCATAGTAGTACAAGGGTGTTTCTGAAAGTTCGTGCATTTTTACGGAATAAATTCTTCTTTACTAAAAGTTTTTCTCCTTCATCCATACAAGTGCACTTAATGAGTTGGCAGGTCTACTTTTGAAAGCACTCCTGAAATTCTTTCTTCATTGGTACTGAAAGCTCTTCCATCACAAAGAGGACGGTGTTCTCTCAATCCATGTAACTTTTCCCACACATGCTGGCCTTGATTTTAGAGAACAGTCATAAATCAAGGAGAGCTAGGTTTGGTGACTATGTCAGAAGTTGCAAAAAAGTGTTGCAAAAGGTGCCAATGATGAGGACAATCAGTGCACTGTGATGAGCCAGACATTGTTGCCATTAAGCAACCAGTCGCTCAAATTTGACTGGGAATAGGAGGCTCTCAGTTGCTCCAAAACTTCATTAAGGCATTTAACAGAGCATACCTTGGCTGTCAAAGTCTGCTCTTCACCCAATGAAATGGCGGCCACGATTCTGTCCTCACTGGAAAAAATAACAAACATCACTTTGATGCTTTTCCGAATTGTGGGGCTGCTTCTTTCGACCAAACCCTGCTGTGCTGTTTAGTTTCAGGGGCTAACTTGAAAAAGAAAGATTCAGTGGCAGTGATAATGATCTTGAAATTGGGGACTTTTCCTTTCTTGAATTTACTAAAGAAGCTCTATGCAAAATCTCCGCACAAACCTCTTTCTCATCCTTCAAGAGACAAAGAGCCTAGCCAGCAGATTTGTTTTTGTCCCGTAACCCCTCAGTGAAGATTTACTAGTCTTATCTCTGGAATATTTGTGCCTTACTCCAAGATTTTCAGGCCAATTTTAGGCTGTTCCTTAATAATCCTTTAAAGGTGATCACCAGTTTCAGCAGAGGTCGATGTACTCGGCAATTCTTCACGGTGATCATCACAGATGATGAAGTGTCCAATTTCAATTCAATAGGGGTGTGTGAATATCATTTTTACAAAACTGAATTGAATACAGATAGGCTAGCTTTGCTACTGAATCAAATATGAATAATTCAGTTAAAAACCGAACCGAATAAGACTCAAATAGTGAATGAACCGAATCAAATACAAATCAAATATTTCTGTGACTATTCACTACTTGTGCGTACATTCGTACAAAATGAATATTCATGCCAAACAGTGAGGCACTAGCGGCAGTGCTATAAGTGATGGAATTAAAGCTGTAGTTATTAAAGCTATGTTATACGCATGTCATTTGCATAAAAAAAGGAGAATCTTAACGGTGCACAACTGCAAAGATATTAGCATACAGGCAAGAGTAATAAAGCACAAAGATTAAAATAGTTCTGACTACAAAAAGATAAGATAGCAAAAAGCAGCAATTTAAATACAGATATTCATATAGGAATAAACAATTAGTAGCATGTTGTGCTATTACATTAAATGCTGCATTTGAATAACAGAAAGTGTAACACTTTGAAACACTTAGATCAACCATTATATTTATACTGCTTTGAATTAATGTACTTAACATAAATTGCCTTTCAGTGTTCAAAAGCAATTTATGGCCTGGCCATGAAATGAAGTGAGTAGTGTACTTGATAAATGACTGGTGCTCAACTTTGAATTGCAGGTGCTTGTTACAACAGAAGGCAAGAGCAGGAAGCTAATCATACGTGAAAGCTCAATAGATGATCAAGGTGTCTACTCATGTGTCCTTAAGGACAAGAAGTGCTCATCATCTGTTGTTGTTCATGGTCAGTGGTGCATGCATTTGTTTTCTGGTTCCAGTAAAGGTTCTTCAAAATGGATTTTTACTTGTGGTTCCATGCAGAAATTGCTGTCATAAGAACATGCAGCACTGTGAAGATGCACAAAAATAGTACAAAACTGAATACATGTACCAAATTGGTGTGTTGATAAAACGGTACAAACTGAATGGTAACTGCAAATTAGTATGTTGATAGTTTAAAAAAGACTATCTATCAGGTTTAATCAGTGCAGAAATCTTTATTGCAATTTGTCTGATTGTCTTATGTTTCTGCAATCATTATATCAGCAAGGGTTCAGAACTTGCAAATACTCATTCAAGGTAAAATTTGTACATTTTGCCTTAGATGCAGGCAGAAACTGTAACAGCCCGAAAGGGCTTCCAGTATTATAAACTAAAAAAAAATAAAATAGAAACTGCACTTAGCTGCAGCTATATGGTCTATGGCAGTGTATGGTGAAGTTCCACATATGCTTGATGTCTATACTATGAGGCCCTTTTTTGGTGGAATGTGCATACTTGACATCCTTAAAACGTGACCTACTGAATTAAACTTGCTGAATTTTGGAGTCTATGGTCGCCTTAACAAGTTCTCTTGTACAATAAATACTTTCATACTCAGTGCAAGTAAAGCTATTATTTCAGCTTTCCTGCTAGCAGTCACAATAATGAAATTATGCTCCATAAAATGAAGCAAAAAGAGTCTTTTCATAAATGGCACTCAAAGCAATGGAACTCCTCAAGCAACAGAACCATGTCTACACTTTTACTTTTCTGATGCCAGTATTATTCTGCACTTTGCACAAACAATTCACTTTTGTTGCTGTATATGCTTCTTTTTGCAGCACCTCCAAAAATCACTACAAGCAAGGAAAACTTCTCAACCAGAAAAGGAACAACACTGAAGTTGCCTATTCCCTATACTGGCATTCCACAACCAACGGCAACATGGAAATTGAATGGACAGCCTTTGGAGCCAGTCAAAAACAAGATCATCCAAGAAATTTCTCCCCAAGAGGTGATGCTGCATCCATCTGCTCTCTTGCTTAACTCCTTGTTTTTCACTGTGCCATGTATATAAAGCATAGCTTTCAATGAGCATGCTCGTTATAAATGAGCGTGAACGAAGCACAAGCATGGCCTTCGAACACTTCAGGGCTTCGTCTCTGCTGCAGTCACATATGGTGCTGTGTCTGAACAGTCATAAATCTTTCAATCTAAATTTACTCTCCTTTCTCAAACAACCAAGCTGTACTAATTATTTGCATCTGCTTAACTTTACGTGACCAAGGAAGGGAAATGGGCTTGTCAGTGTAACTCAGATGGCGAATGCAGTGCAAAAAAACAAAACAAGGAAGGAGATTGTGCAATAGGAACACCAGCACATCAGTTCCCGTGCGAGTTTGATCTCTGTGTTCCTTCCTTTGTGTGTTACACTGCATAGACCAGTTGTGTGACCAAGCTGCTAGAATTTATCTTTCCAGTTTTCAGTTAAGTGCCTTGCAGACCTTCAGGTCATGTTTGATTTTTTTGCATGGAAGGCCGAGCTTTTGTGGAAGCATACACAAACATTAGATTACGGTGTCAAGGTGCTTAAAAAGATAGTGAACAAAAAATCTGTCGCAGAGATTTCAGGCCCAAATGATAACTGTGGCATTGAGAGTGACCAAAAGAGCACTCTTTTGAAACAGAAATGAGCGGAAAGTAATATTTTAATCAGTACTTCTCAAATCGCCACACCTAACAGCTGCCAGTGTAAATTCTCTGCCTGTGCCTCGTGGTTGTATACTTTTGGTGACTATCTGCTAGATTAGATCAGAATTAATTGTAAATCGTCGTCATCTGCAGTGACGGCAAAAAAAAAAAAAGAAACATTTCGTGGAGACGGTACCAGTAGCGCCATCTTGCGCCTGCCAGAAAAACGAGCGGGTGGGGATTCTGAACTGCACACGTCCGTTGGTACTGCCACACCAGTTTCCCTACGGCGCTGCTGAGGCTAGGCTTGATGTCATGCTCCCCAGCACGTAGGCAGGCGCACGTTAAATGCGGCCTGGCGGCTGCTCACAAAACAAAAAACACAGCCATCCGCTCAGAAATAACAGGAATGATGACTGTGTATTTGGGTAGTCATATCTTACGAATGAAAATCTGGTGTTGTCTCAATATTTCTGGGTTTCTATTCAATATCCCTTCAAATTACTGATAACCCCAAACCCTAACACGCCTCACAATGATTAACAAATTTGGCACCATGAAATCCTGGTCAATGACCAAGATTCATTGCAGAAGTATCACATGGATCCAGATGTTTGTGTGGAGGATTAATATACATTGGACAAGAGTACTGGAGAGAAAATTGCATGAGAAAGGCAAGATACATTGACATGACAGAGTACCTCAACCCTTTGCTTCAGTATGACAGAACTTGAAATGTCTTAACATCATACGAATTGTTCTTTCCTGTATTAGTGATTTGCTGTGGATGTCATTGAGAAAACTGTTTTTCAGAGGCAATCTGCTTTACACGTACTTCAGCAGTAGTTTTATAGTTATGTGTCTGTGCACCTTAGCAATAATCACCAAATCCCAGCAACAGGAGCCACATTTGAGTAAAGGCAACTGCCAATGTAAAAACACTCACGCACTGATATTCGACTGCACGTTAAAGAATCCAAGGTGTTCAAAACCATTAATATATAGCCCTTCATTGCAGCATGCCTCAGAGCTCAGGTGTAGCTTCAGCATGTTGTGAAATCCATTAAAGTAATAATTACTTCTGTTTGGGAAATAATTTAGCTTCGTACTACTTAAACTACAATTAGCTGGGAGCATTACTGTTTAAAGAACATTATCCTTGAACACAGTTTGCAATGTGCCTCACTAAAAGTTTTATTAGCAAACGTTTTGTTCACTGCTTGCCATAAAACAATCCAAATTATATCCACTGGCTATCCACATGAAGGTCAGAACAGTAATGATGCAAACATATGCTTTCTCAAAGCATAAAGTCTTTACTAGCAGTTTTATACGACATCAGATATATTGCAATAATTTAAAACTGGCTGTAATCGTAATATGAAAGACAATCTCATGATGAAAAAGAGAATGGCAATACCAGTGGGTAAGATATAATGGGATTACATAGTACAAATGCACAGTGCATGCTACGTGTTCAGGGCTGCACGCTTTGTTACTATTATGAATGTGTGCATTAGTCTCGAATTATGAATGTGTGCATGAGATTTCTACAATAGAGCTGCATTTCCAGAATTTGCATTACAGCAAGCTATAACAGGCATCGCCTGGTAAAGAGCACATCCACTAGTGTCCAGCCAGATCTTTCCAATAGCATTGTAGAAGAACAGTGTACACGTCTCCCAGGCATTCAAAGGGCATTAGTAGTCACTTAGAAATGCATTGAAGGGACACTGAGGACAAACTGAAGTTTGCCTATATCAACAGATTATTGCATTCAAATGATCACTGAAAGCAGACCTTTTATAGGCTAGAAAAGATAAAAAATTAAATACAAGTGTCGCCACACTAGGCCATTTTCACAAGCAAACTATGGTGTATCAAGGCAGTTACATTAAGTGCAGATATCAGAGGCTGGGCTATGCTACTATTCACCACCAGTGATCAAAGAGTCCTTTTCAGTAAGGGCATCACGAGTTTGAATCCAGTGGCAGGAAAATTTTTAAATGCAATTTTCTAAGCAATAAATGCGTCTTTTGCTGCCATACAAACATCAGCATAGATACGAAGAGCCACAAAATCGATTTTCCCTCAGAACAAAGGTTGGATGGAATTCTCCTCAGTGTCCCCCTAAAATGCACAGGCACGGCCAAAATAATACCGAGTACACTTCAGCATTTGCACTTTTCTCATGAGTTCCAGAGAAAAAATCTGTACAGAAGTTTCTTGGGCTTACAAATGAACACACAAGCAGTATTTGCTGATATATTTATTAAATAGCTCATAATTTTCACTAGTTAAGGCGTGAGAGCAGTTTGATCGCTTCAGCATGCTCCATAGTATTAAAGCAATAGCTGTAAGGCTCCCATTCACCGGAAAATGCGGCGTCCCGGTGGCGTCTGGCGTTGTTGAGTTGCAGAACTCCAGATTAGTCAAAAAGGTTTGACATCACACGTGGAGCAGCGGAATTGAAAAGTGATTAAAACATTACATAAATTCTGATTACAAGGTTGCAACATAACTCACACATCATTTCAACATGTAAATATGTAAAGTAAATGAATTACACTGAAAAGAAAATTTGTGTCATTAGTAGGGAATCGAACCCCTGACTTGGACTGCAAGTCAGACGAACTACCCCTAAGCCACGCAAGCACATTTTTACAGCTTGGTTAAAGCTGGGTTTTATATGTATGTCGTGTGGTCTTTCACATAACGTGGTTGCTTACGAATGTATTCTAATGAGTATGTATGTGATTAGAGAGGCACTAATTAAGGGAGTAGTGATTAAGCAGGTAGCAAAGTGCACGTCAGTGAGGGGTAAGTGTACACGAACGACTGTATGCTTATGTCATTTGACATTGGTATGTCATGTGATCTGGTAACATTAGCAGAGCATGTGATCCGGTAATATGCTAATGAAATCAAATGGAGTCGCTGACGGGATCCATCAATGCTATCGCGGCATACCTTAAAGGCGGAGCTTGAGTGTCCCCCAAATATTATGACTGCAACAATACATCTTGATGTTCATGCATACTCCTTTTTAGTTCTAAGAAAGGTCATGTGTTGGGCTATTATGAAGGGTGTGAAAGAAGAAAAATATTTGGACATCTCTTCTAGTTGTTTGATGTATATAATGCTTACAACTGAATGGCTCTAACTTCTCTCAGTGGAAACTAAATACCTATTTATTTATTCCAGGCAACACTGACAATTAAAGACCTGCAACAAGCAGACACTGGAACTGTGACACTCACTCTCAAGAACTCTTGTGGAGAATGCAGCAAACCGTTCACTGTCACTTGCATTGGTGAGATATGTGGCCAGCCTCTGCTTACATATTCAAACTACTTCTAATACTCTATAAATCCTAGTTCTGCAGAATGTACGATTTTCCTTGTAATGTGGGTAAATACGGTGAAATTTGCAGGAATAGTGCATAAGCCACACATACAAGTGTGCACTGGATCAGGATCCCATTCCAGGATGTTTTCTCAGGGTGTGCAACAGTCCTGATTTTTCATGTATCTGGCATCTCACTATTTACTCGCACCGATGGTATATATAGATGGTGCACTTAATTAGGCGACATATTCTGTTGACTCTGATGGTTTGTGCTCAAGAAAGCAAAAAAAAAATCAGTTTTTGGTCAGAATATCCACTGGAGTTCAATTAATATTTTCTATTTTCTTTTTCAATGAAACGTTCATGTGAAATAGGAAAATGGTTCTATGTAGAGTAATCAACTTTAGTTTTTCCAGAAATAACATTCTACAAAGATCTCATAAAAGGTGGAGAACAGCAGTTTTGCAATTTGCAAATTTTTCAAAATTAACGGCTTGAACAGCAAGAATTAACAAATTTTTGTGGCCAGGGTTCCTCTTGCATAGTTAATGCTAACTGCCTTGTTTCCCCGTACAACTTTTATATTTTTACATTAATTATTAAAAACAAATCACAAACTTCGTTTCAGAAATGAGCTTCTCAAACCTGGGCAAAGTTTGTCCTTGCAAAAGACCCTAGACAAAGGTGTTTTATTTGTCCCCTGCATATCACTGCTAACCAAGCACAGCCACATTCTCATAAGTGTAGGAATATGGGCCCAATTATAAAGCTGTAACAATCCACACAATGTATTTGTTGATCATTTGTAGTAGGTAGTGTAATGCTAGCTACCACACCTCAGTCCACAATGTCAGAAAGCTTGCCACTAGAACACTGCCTTAGAAATGGTAATTTGCTTTATGATTAAAAATGTGGCAGCATGATCATAATTGTTCCTTACTGTTTTCTTCAAAGAACTTTGCAAACAAGACCATTAAACTGAGAGTTGCAGCACTTACAGACAGCAAAGACTTCTAAACCAAAACAGTTCTGGCAAGCTGTCGATGTATAATAACACCAAGGTTCTTCCCTTTGTGCATGCATACTACACCACATTTCTTTCTGACAGTGGTAGCTTGCTTTTCAAACCTTGTGGTCTCATAGATAATGACTAGTAATTGGGGAAAAAAATGGGCATCTGTCCAGCTAAAAGTTGATTTGCCTATGCAAGTTTTTAGGCTGAGTGCCTGAAAGGCAGCTTGTAAACAATGACCCTTCTGCACAAAATATGTTCAGTGAATAACAACTGCTGTTTCTGCAAATTGTCGCTATTCTGATCAAGGTATTCCAACTAGCCCTTCAAAGCTGTCAGTCGCTATCACACTGTTGAGAGCATGGTTTGCTGTCACGGCTTTGTAGCTTTTACATTAATTTAAATTGCATTAAAGCTTGTAAAACGTTGTCTTTTATGTTCAATGAATGCACTGCTCTGCCGCTTTTACACATATCAGCTAATAAATGTGGCTGCTTTTTCAGAGACGCCCAGTGCACCAGGGACGCCCGAGCCTTCAGATATTTCCAGTTCTGGCTCCCTCACACTCTCCTGGAAACCACCAAAGTCTGATGGAGGCTCCAAAATCACGAACTACATAATCGAGTACCACGACCGAAACACACTTCGTTGGATACTTTATTCTGACACAGTCCAGGACACTTTCACTAAAGGTAAGATCCTACTTGTCAAGCACCTGCTTCATTTTAAATCAGTCATTAAAATCAAGTGTTGTGGCCACACTGCTGTCAGCTACAGCTCATTTAATATGATCGTACGACTTCTTCCAGTGGAAGGCCTATCACCCGATGAAGAGTACATGTTTCGCGTCACAGCTGAAAATGAAGCTGGAAAAGGCGATCCATCTCCTGGAACCAAATACATCCGCATTCAACCAAAAGGCAAGTTGCACCAAGAGCAAGGGCAGCAGAAGCACTTTTAAAAAGTAGTCATCAGATGATCATACTGTCCATTCTATGGACTGCAGCCAGACATTATATTATAAATGACTTTTAATCACAAGTTCAATTTTGGGGAATTTCATTCTATGCTGATATTTAAGAATAATTCAGAAACACCATTTTTTTAATATGGCTGGAACAAATCCTGTGAGATGGCAACCATAAACAAAGACTGTCTTCGTATCAGCCAGCTCACAGTGCAGTTACAACCAAATGACCTCAACATTAACTGTTTGTAAGTCAGCCACGGTGAACCGTTTTATTCTGTGATATGCTGCATATGTGCAAAAGAGCATGCATGGCGAAGGGGCAGAATGCAGCCAATGTCAAGGTGAACTTATGGGCCATTTCAATTAATGAAGCATGCACAGAGCGTGATGTAAAATGAAGAATGTGCTGATCTGGAGGCCTGTATACACAGAATTAAAATAGGCTCATTTGGTGAGCACAGCACGATTATGTCTGTAAATCCCCTGAGATAACCATGAATTCTTATTTTTACCATTATTTTAGACTTGTATTTGAGACTATACTGTCACAATGTAAAAAACCTTTGAATGCATCAGTTCACTAATTTGGACCAATACCAAAGGAAGCTTGGCTATCCACTTGTGTGACAGCATGGATTACTTGCAAGACCAACTTTTTATGAATAGTAGGCCATCTGCAAAAATCGTAACAATGAAGAAATGTTCACATTATCGCATCTCTTTTCTGGGTATAAAGTTCAAACTGTTTCACAAGCATTCATACATTACTGAAAATAAATGAAGCACCCACATGCGTTTTAAGAAAGTCAGCTCAAAAAGTGCTTATAATATTCTCACAATCATGGAAACACCACTGCATGAAGGATTAAAATCCTGAAAATTAAAATGCTGCCATTTTGTATGCTAAAAAGCAGTGTGCATGGATGCACTTGTTAGCCCTTTGTAAGGCGCAACCTATATGAATGTCGCACATGCATACAAATGATAAATTTGTGTTCAGAATGACTCTAGAAGTTGAACAACATTACTTTCACGGTGTTTCAAGCATTGGCTTTGTAGAAAAAAGAAGTACACATTTGTATCAGTGACTTTACGTACGCATCCGTTCCTCAGTATCGACACATAAGAAAACTTGCAATAGAACTGAAAATAACTTCAAGGACATTATGAGGCAGTTGACTGATGAAAAAGGCTCGAAAGCTGAACAAGTTTCCAAATTTTATGTTTCCTGCCAATATGGGCCGCATCAAACTGTATGCCCGCACTTGTAAAAACACAGCAGAGCACCAAGGAAGCCTATCAGTGAAAGAGAAAAACATGCTGAATGGTTTGTTTGATTGTTTGGTAGTATTCAGCATGCAAAAATATTATATGAAGGCGCACTGTTGTCCATTTGACGGCACTCAAAGCAAGTGGGAGAACATGAGGCTAGCTCTCCAACAAAGGGTTAATATTATCAATAGTTCACATGCTCTTGTCTTTTCTGTGCTTTCTACTTTGAAAAACAGAAACAGTCATCTTTCAAACATGCTTCTCACCCTTTCTTGTATCTCTAGCTGGTGAACCACCAGTTATCTTGGAGCACCTGACTGACAAGGTTGTTGGCATCAAGAAACCTGCTGAATTAACCTGCAGAATTTCTGGAAACCCTACACCTACAGTCAAATGGTAATAATAAACTAAACCTACACATCAGAAAAACAGGTCTAAAAGTTTGAACCAAAAGTTCCAGAAAGCAAAAAATAAATTAGAGACAGAGGTCTAACAATCTTAAACTTGCGTCTTCTCTTTTATAGGCTTAAAAATGGCAAAGATCTTGTCATGATCAGCAACTTCAGTGCTGAATTTAAAGACCAAAAAGCTGTACTTCGTATCAAGGAGGCATCCACGAAGTCAGGAGGAAAATACACTTGCAAGGCAACCAACCCACATGGATCCACAGAAACAACATGCACACTGTCTGTCCAAGGTAAGTATAGACATTTTTTACGTACCTACGCACCTGGAATTCTTACTAAGCACTTCTTATCGTCTCTTTCATCAGATCCACCACGAGCAGAATTTGATGAAAAACTACGCAATGTCCGTATCAACAAGCAAGATGAATTCAAAGTTCCCTGCACAATTCATGGATTTCCAAAGCCCACAGTCGCATGGTTCCATGACGGAGTACCTCTTCAGTCAACCAAGCACACGCTCATCACAGAAAAAGATGACACTTCCACTATAACAATTCACAGTGCAGAAGGTCCAGATTCTGGTATCTATACAATTGAGCTGAAGAATACAGCTGGAAGCATAAGCTACGATTTCAAGCTCAGAGTGCTCGGTGAGTTTCTTGTTCGATTACATCTGCCGGGCTCCACATTAGGGCCCTGCAGGCAACACAAGTTTTTTCCTTCTCATTTCCAACTGCAATGTCCAACAACACCGTTTCTGTTACAGAGCTCAATAGTAATTTAAATCAGCATCTAAATTAATAGCACTCTATAAATGGTTGCTCAGACAGTGGTTTTTTGGAAAATTCAAAGAGAAGAAAAAAACCAGGGACAGGAGGAGTGGATAGAACTACATTTTCAAGTTTCCAAAACATTGCCCCCACCCACCCAATGGCCAACTTTGTTAAATCAGTTATATGATATGAAACTAAAAGAATACCTTATATTGGTTCCAGACAAGCCAGGTCCACCTCAAGAGCCCATTCAGTTCCTGGAAACTGCAGGAGATCATATTACATTATCTTGGCAACCACCCTTGGATGACGGAGGGTCTCCACTCACAAAGTACATCATCGAGCACTGTGAGACAACAAGAACAGTTTTTATTGAGGTAAACAGATGCTTCTGTGACGATTTTTGACTCCTTGAGTGTGTTGATGTTATGATATTCATGAGTTGCTCCTTTTATATTTATTTATTTATTTTATTAGTTAGTTAGTTTGTTTGTTTGTTTGTTTGTTTGTTTGTTTTAATATCCACAGCACTACAAAACAGCATTACCATATGGGGAATACGACACAGGCAGCAAAATGCTATACAAACAATGCAACCATGACACATTACTGGTTCAACTCAGAAACAAAAGATTTACAAAGATGAAGCAAATAAATCACTGGACATAATCAACTCTACCTCTTCAGTTAGTCTATTCTAATCTCTTATAGACCTTGGAAAGAAAGCACACTCACGTGTCATACACATGTCAGATCTACAGGTACTTTCCTTTAATTTTGGTGGATGTTCAAGCTGTAGTGAAACATAGTTATGAGCATAAATATATGTCACTGTTTATGCCAGTTTTGCAATGATAAATACTGTGAAAAAATTTTGAACGCTAGAAATATGTGCATTTTTGCAGTGACTGCCATCCAAAACTGCTATTTACACATGAAATGCTAAAGTTCCTGCTATAATTATTAAAGACATACCACACACCCAGAATTTGTACCCCCTCCAGTTTATCTATATATGTTTTATACCAAGGATTCCATACTGAGCAAGCATATTCTAGAACTGAGCAAGCATTAGTTTTGAAAAGTAACTCTTTCGCATCTGAAGGCAACTGTTTAGTGTTAAGCCTAAAAAGAAACCAAGAACGCAACAAGCTTTTCCAGTTACATAGTTGGCATGATGTCTCCAACGTTATGTATACACAGAGCTATTTGTATTCTGATACTGAAGAATGTTTCGTTCCATTAATTCTACGAACGAGTTCATGCGTTGTTTTTTTTTGTGAGGTGCATATACACAGATTCTTGCATGCTAATAAATATCCCCCACTTCCTACACCATTCGGCAATCCTATTCAAGTCATCCTGCAATGCAACACAGTCAATCGGATAGCCGATAACCCTGTAAAACACACAATCATCCGCAAACAGACAAATATTAGAGGCACTGCCAGAACAAATGTCATTCATAAAAATCAAAAATAACAACGGTCCGAGGACTGATCCTAGAGGTACACCAGAAGGTACAACACATTCTCTTAACAACTTACCACTGATTGCTACCCTTTGTTTTCTGAAATGCAAGTAACCCTTTATCCAGTCAGTGATTTTCTTATTACCAAGACAATTTCTGCAGCAGAAGAGAATGGGGAACTACATCAAATGCCTTCTAAAAATCTAATAATACGAACTCGACAGAAAACCCTTCATCAAGTGCGCTTGTCAGATCATGAATCAATTCAGCAAACTGTGTTACACAGGAAAATGCTTTGCAAAAACCATGCTGCTGTTTATTTAATAAGGAATGCGTACTCATTAGTTAATAATACTAGTGAAAAGCACATGCTCTAAAACTTTACAAGCAATTCTTGTCAAAGAGACAGGACAATAGTTAGAAACGACATTGCTAGGGCCAGATTTGTACACAGGCACTACATTGGCTAATTTCCAGTCAGAAGGCAGTCCACCTTCTTCCAAAGCTTTTTCATAAATAAATTGTAAATATTTAAAGAACCCATGTACTTTTGCACTGAAAAGAGCAGTTGGTAGGTCATCCAGACCAGGAGCACTCCAAGCATTTAGCCCTTTGAGAAGCAATTCAGTTCTTCTTTGGTTAAACTCTATTCAGTGCATAGGGTCAACATTAGCAAAACCAAAATTGAAATCAACGCGATATGTGCTAGGAATAACAACAAATACAGAATAAAAAACTCCTTTAAGCACTCAGCTTTATAAAGACTATTGTTAACATACATACCTTCATGTTCAATAAATGGAATCGATATTTAATCCTTTCAGTTTCTTTTCATGAATTGCCAAAATTCTTTATGGCATTTAAATAAAAAGAAGAATAAAAAGGAGTATTTTGCTCATTTAACCGCTGCCTTCACCATACTTTTCATGCATTTAAATTTTTATTTTTATGCACTGGCTATCTTTTTTTATGTGCCCTATATACAGCCTGCCTTTGATCTGTGGGCCTGCGTAGAGTTTTGTTCAACTATGGCTTGCTTTTGCTTTGTCGTGATGTCAAGATCCGACTACAAATATACTGTCCCATTAAATAAGACCAATTGGTACCTACAAGAACACAAACAGAACCATTTAGATTCCAGTTGGTTTCTATGCAAGCTAAAGTTTGAATCCAAGCAAAAAGTAGGTTGAGCTATGAAGCATGTCTCAAATCTTAATTTAAAACAGAAACAGAATAAGCATGCCTGGGCATCCCTAATTATACAAGGTGATCTTGTTGCTCTCTTGCTAAAAAGTGGCGGCATATTTCTAGGCACCCTGTAGACTCATTCATGTAATGTCTTCCGAAGTTTGCTGGGTTTTTTTTTCCCAGCACTTTAGTTTGTTCAACTATAAAAAAAAAACGTAACCTTCCTCTAAGTGAGCAGAGCAAACAGTATACATGCTGTCACAACAACTCTAACAACACCCTTGCATGAAAAGCTCCCCAGTACACTATCACAAGAAGCATGTAGCCCCACCCTAACACTATCATGCGTCCTTCTTTGGTGAGAGCACACCAAAATGTATAGGCATTTCAGAATTGCAGCTACTGTGGTCAAGAATTGAACTTGTCACCAAAAGACCAAGAGAAATATTTAGTTATTGCTTCATCATAACGAACAGACTTCACCACGAGAGCCACCTGTAATCCCTTACACAGCTGCAAAAAACGTACAAGTAGCCTTCACAGATACATCATGGCAACAAATGATTCGGCATATTCACTAGGCCGTAATCTGTGGATCAGATAACTGACTGTAGTAGTGTTGCAACACTACCACTCTTGCAGAGACATATATTTACAGTTTACTGTTTTCAAGTACTTATAGATGCATGCTAAACAACCATCAACAAATTTTTTTTAATATCACTCTGTACTGTACCATGGACTATGAGCAAAACTATTTCTGTTGTATTCATCAACATATAAACCGATTTTATATGTGTTCTAGGTTGGAACAACGCAGCCAGACACTCCTTCCTTCAAAGATCCTGATGTGACAGAGGGCAACGAGTATCTCTACAGGATCTCAGCTGTAAATGAATATGGCACAAGTGCGCCACTTACTTCTGAGCCTGTTGTGGCCCGTTGCCCATATGGTAATGAAGATGTTCTCTCAAGTCTCTCTAATTGTGACAAAAATAAAAGCAGGATTAGCAATGTTTAACACAGAGGGCTTTTTTTTGCATATTTAACATCCCAGAAGGTTATTACTCTATACTGTACCGTGCACTATGACCAAAACTATTTCTGTTGTATTCAACATCCCAGAAAGCGAGAAGGACCTACTCAGTAATGCAAAACTTCAGTGACATTAGTCATACTTTTAGAATGAAGTAAATGTCATGCATGCTACACAACCCTATTTCAGTATGGACTATGCCTCCCTGTGCAGCCCACATAGCTATTTACCATGACTCCTGGGCCACTGCTCCAGCACACCCAGGTCAAATGGGATAGAGAAAACCCGTGTGCCACCGAATGGTGCTTGTCTTTAGGTACAGCTGTGCAGTTTGGTTTGAAATACTGGGAGGATCAGAATTCTCTGCACTGCCGCAATGAGAAAAACTCCATTTTTGAAATTCTAAGAACTTATATGGCTATTACTGATGGCTAGCACAAGGTGTCTAACTGTGCAAGCTAAAAAACTGACTATTATAATTTAGTTAACTAGCTTACTAATATGATTTACCTGTTATCTGACATTTGCACTACTGGTACTACTACCCATCCTTATAAATCAAAAACTTTATTTTTAAATATTACTAGCAATTTTTATTGAAACATTGTTTGTGTGTTTTTGTATGCATGTATAAGTGTGCATGCACACACATTGAATATGATCATAGGGGTATTCATTTTATTTGTGGTATTTTGCTTTTAAAGATAAACCAAGTGCACCAGAAGGTCCACTGACAACTGCAAAGATGACAGACACTTCACTCGTCTTGACATGGAAGGAGCCACTCTCCGATGGCGGCCGCCCCATAATCGACTACACCATTGAAAAACGCGAGGCCTCTAAAAAGGCCTGGATTAAAGTTGGGACCACAGAGAGCTTGTCTATGGAAGTTACAAACCTGAAATCAGACAATGCGTAAGTGTTTTTCAGGTTATCGCATTAACTAGCATTCTTTAGGCATTATATGCTTGCACAGAGACTATTAACCAATGCACATTAACTTCCTAAGAAAAGCAGCAATCAAAGAGAGCAGAGTAGTGTCTGTAATTTCAGTTTCTGGTAGGTTAATAATATTTTTGTGCAGTTCATTAAGGCAAATTCCCGGCATATTCTTTTCTCTATGACTTATAGTATTTTCTAATATAAAATATTTCAAGTGTAATGTCACAAACAATAGTAGACAGGGATGTGCAGGAGGTGCATTACAAAACTTTTTATTTGATCCCTTCCAGGTACATGTTCCGAGTGACATGCCGCAACGAAATAGGCAGCAGTCCACCACTCACAAGCGAAGAGCCAATAACAGTCCATGCTCAAATACGTAAGTGATGATGCTAAATTGTGTCACTGCCATTTTGGCATCTGTCATTTTTAGTACAGTAACATGCTGTTAAACTATAAATTATAGTTGCTAATGTTAGTGCAACAGCTAAATGTTAAAGGAGTAAAGACACCAAATTTTTGGTTGCATGTCTTTCTTTTGTATGAGTATTCAACATGATTATATGAGTTTCACTATGTGGAGTTCACCGATGCAAAGTAAATAATTTAAAAGTGAATTTTTTCTCTTGTGTTATTCCGGTTCAAACGCGAACCAGTGGCTATGGCATACAAGATAATTTGAGGTCGTGTGTGGCATACTAAAACTACAGAATAAGAGCTGCTTGTTCATTTGTTGTCATTCCAGCCCTCAGGGTAGGCTGGTTTAACAGTTGGAGTGAAAGCAGTGATTATACTGAAGCAGCGATCAAAAAGCAACCAATGATTGCAGACCTGAACAGACTATGTACAGTAGCAGGCTTTAAAATTATTATGAAAAAAAAATCTTTAAGTAATGGACAGTTCGGTGAAAGAGCAAGTGTAGTAGAGGTAGCAGATATTGGATATAACCTGGCAGCACACTTATTTGCACATAATAAGTCACATCACGTCTGAACCATGATGTCGAAATTATTAGGGGGGTAAGAATGGGCTGGAGTGAAATTGGCTGACATTCCTAAGTTAGAAGAGGCAACTTACCAATACACCATTCTGTATCCTGCCAGTGCTTAGTATGAGGCCAAAACTTCGCGTTTATAATGAGAAGCATTGCACAAAACAACAGCACACTGATGGAAGGGGACACACACAGACAAGTCCTGTCTTGCACAAGAAATTTTTGCTGCAGATCCAAGAATGTATATACATGAGGAACTGTGCTTGTACAGCGAAAAATTCAGTACGACAAACTGCACAAACACAGATAACAAAGGCACAGGATTACTTCACCACTGTCTGGAAACACAAATCCTTTATGATGCAGTGATTTGAACATACATTGATGCACTAGCCATCAAGCAGAGTTGCACATACAGGCATGATCTTTAATGTGGCGCAAGGATATGACAGTGGTGTGGCAGTTAAAGAGTGACATTCTTAAGGGACACTGAGGACAAATTGAAGTAAACCTGTATCAACTGCATTCTAAAGACAAAGGCACTGCTTTCAATGAAAACGAAGCTTCTATAAGCCAGAAAAGGCCAAAAAATGAAATACAGGTGTTGTCATCCCCAGCTGATTTCTTAACTAAACTGCAATGCGTCAAGACAGTTTTTTTGCAAGAATCTCTGAGGCTAGGCTTTACTGCCCTTAACTTCACTTCAAAATGGTGATCATGAAGTCCTTTTCGGAGTAGACAGCAACGTCTGAATTGAGTGGCAGAACAATTTTTTAATGCTATTTTTTCAGTAATAAATGCATCATTTGCTGCCAAACAGGCATCAGCATAGCCAGAAGGAGGTCATAAAATCGATTTTTACAAAGAACAAAATTTCATGGAGTCTTCAGTGCCCTTTTAAGGGCAAACATTCAAGAAGGGCCTGTCAGCCTATGTACACTTTCCAGCAGGACTACAGGAACCATACAACACTCTCAAAACATGCAATACAGCATACTGATGCTGGCACCTTGCGCCACCTACAAAAACACCATGTGCTTTTCCATGCGAAACGGCTGGCCTTAGTTTATTCAAAGTAGAAAAAAACATCCTGAATTTTGTACTCTTGTCTTAGATTTTAGTTATTTGAGCTCTCATAGCTATTTATTTTTCTTAGCTTACTTAGTCTTCCTGTTTTTGATACCATGATAAAGCTTTAAACACATGGCAGAACAGCAAACTGTTTTTGCTGTTGTTTTCTGCAGGGATACTGAAGATGAAAATACTTTTGTTTCATAAGGGTGTACAGACACCAAACTTTGGTTGTGTGTTTATTTGTAATGATGCACAAATCACCATGTGAAATTTGCCTGCACCCAGTAAATAATTTAATTGATTTTTTTCTTTCATGGCATTTTGATTTCATTTTTAATAAAGGAATGCTGGTTACAAAATTTCAGGTCATGTGAGGCATAAGAAACAACCTGTGATATCATAGCTTTTGTTCATTCATTGTCTTTCCAGCTCTTGCTGCAGGCTGGCATAAGAATTGGAGTGAAATAAAACAATGAAGCAGCAACTGTACTGCAGTTTTTTCTGCCTAATTTACAAACAACATGAGAAAAAAACTGATCTGCAAATTATTTACCAGGCAGAGGAAAATTCCATGTGATGATCCTTGTATACTAATATATGTCTTGTGCACTGTTTAAAAAGAAAGCACGCAACTAAAATTTTGATGTTTTTACTTTTCAACTACTCAAGTAATAAGGTCAATGCGGGCCCATCGTTGGGTGCCTCTCAATCTGACTGACAAAAACAAATGAACAAAAAAAATAGATTAGCAAAGATAAGACAAAGCAGTACCTCGTTTAACCACCTTAAAAAGTCAGAAAAAAAATTTATCAAAGGTTTTAGAGACTGGGGATTATAATGCCAGCTAATGTGATCAGTTAAAAAGGTTCAAACTGAAGTCCAGGAAATAAAATGTGTTGGCTTTAGAAATTTCAGGTGTGACCGTCAAACCCTTTTGTTCTTACACTAAACTTCTATGAACTGTTGTCATAACTTCTCAGCAAAAGTGAGCTGTGTGTAAGTGCTGAATTATGATCCACAAAACAAAATGCAGAAATGTCAAGTTCAATAAACCTGACAATCAGAACCTCATCAACTTTTACAAAAAAATGTCACTTAAGACTGTTTGTACTTCATTGCTGCTTCTCATTCTAAGCTGCCACTGACCAGTTTAATTATCTGCTAACTTGAAGGCCAGCAAGGAAGCCAAATTGAGGGCAAGGAAACTTCAGTGCACAATGATTAAAAAAGGTGAAAAATGTAATAGCAAGGGAATAAAAAAAAAGATAAGCATGGATCACAGAACAAATAATGTTTAGTTATTATGGTATTTAGTTTAAATAAGGAGTAAATGAACTTAGTCTTGGGCAGAATATTAAAGCAAAGAACTGATGATGTATTAGTGTGACAGAGTACTATGGCACTAAACTGTTAGGCATGTCAATAGATTTCTGTGGCTTATTTCAAGAGTAATGTAGTACAAGATCAAGACAATTTGGGAGTGTGCTCACAGCGATTGAGAAAAAGTGACTTTTATTCCAGTCACACAGACACTGCCATCAATGTACGCAGGTAGTTTCACATGTCTTGTGATGTTATGTTTAGATAATGTGGTTTACTGTTACATTTGCAAAAGATATGAAAATAAGCAGAAAAATTCCCCATAAAATCTATATGTATAAATTTTTGTGAATTCTAGTGAGAAGAGAAAGTATTTAAAAAATGGCTGCCAGTTCAGCATTGCAAAGCACGAAATATGTGAAAGCACAGTGTTTTGCAGGTGGACACTACTACCTCAAAGTGCGATTGACGTGTCCACTGACCCAGGGAGCCAGTTATGTGCCTTTTCTTTCCTCAAAGTTAACCATCCGCTGGTTTTTAGAAAAGGAAAGGCGCATAACTACCTCAATTTGTAGGTGGATGCCACCACCTACTCACAGCATGACTGAGGTGTCCACTGATCCTGTGAGCCAGGTACACTTGCTACTCACAGGCTTCACACAGACACCACTGAAACCTGGGAAGTGCGACTAGAAGTGCTTTCGCACTAAAAGAAAAGGACAAGTATCCTAATTCCTGCTGAATTTTTCATTAACACATTAAGAATACAATAACTTGCAATAGTGCATAGGAGCCTTTTCCGTTAATAACCTGTGACACCGCAAAGAAAAAAATTTATGGATACACCTATGCAATACTGAGTGTAACTGCTGCAGAAATGCACTCTCACAGGCTAAGCTTGCAATTGCCGGACCTTTACTCTGCTCTTCTTTCTCTTCTTATGGAAGCCCATGCATTATATTGAAGCTGTCTTCTTCTTTGTCTCTTATTACTTCTTCATCTAGGCTCACCGTGATCACATGGGTAGCCTACCTATGCAGTCACGTATACAGTGTATGCTTATAAAGACATGGGTGCTCTTCATTGTTATCTGAATAATTGTGGTGGCCATGCATGCAGTAATTGCATCGGTTATTTGTGTAGCTTTATTGTTATCTAGGTATGCTGTACTGCAGACACAAAACAAAACTTGATCTGCAGAAAATCTGCCATGCAAGCCCTAAAATGCAGAAGGTTAACGCATCATATTTTGTGCTTTTCAACAGAGCCTCCAGATGCACCTACTGGCCCCCTACGTATCTCTGACGTTACGAATAAGACTGCAACGCTTACATGGAGCCCTCCTGCATTCGATGGAGGCTCTCCCATAGTCGCCTACATTGTCGAGCACCTCAGCGAGGACCAGGCAGCTGTTGACCCGCCAAAGTGGGCGACAGTTGCAAATGTGGATGGAGGAACGACAACGCACCGAGTAATCAGTCTGAGTGACAAAACAAGGCATCGTTTCCGAGTTTGTGCAGAAAATGTAGCTGGCGTTGGACCACCCTTGGAAGACACTGGTGAATGGCAGACACTACCAGCTGCAGCTGGTAGGTCTCCCCTATTTAATAATTAATCCTTCTAGGCATCATTTATTATTTTTATTCAAAACAAATATTTTCTTGCCTAAATAGTATCTCCAGGTTTCAAGAAAGCCAATTCGTTAGTTTTCCAACGGAACACACCAGTAGTTACGTTTTTTTACACACATGCACAAAATTTCTCACAGACCGTCAAAATTGTAGGAAACTGTAATATCAAAACATCGGGATTTGTGAAATTTAAACCCTTGTCATTGTGGAATCAATTTACTTTTCAAATGTCCACATTATGCTCGATAGTCAGAAAAAACATTTAAATCATCATTGGTGGCAAAATCTATCTACAAGAAAATTATAGAGAATGTGGTATTGTGCTCACTGTTTACAGAAATATTATTTGCTGCATTTGCTAGTCAGCATGAGAAAGCATGTTATTTGCAGTATGAAGGATTCTAAATTCACCTGAAACAAAGTAATCAGTGCCAATTATAGCACATTCTAAGAAGAAGCTGCGAGTTCACAATGTACACACTTGTGTACAAAGTGCCTTAAAGGTTTAAGACTGATGTGCAATGCCCAGTGGAAGAAAACCCTAGCAAATCAGTTAACCAAAAACAAAGACTCCTGTCAGCATAGGCTGCTTGACTGTTAGCAAAGCAAAAAGAAGTTGTAGAGCAACAGCCTTGCTTCTATTAAAGGTGCGCCATATATTGATGCCACAGGTACCACTAACATGCTGCTTTATTTCTCAGATTGTGAAATTTGGCATTTTATCACCATGCAAAGATATGTGATATATTTATGTGATTGAGATATTCTAACCTCATAAAAAAACACTTTTTTAGCTTTCCATTTACATGTTGGAGCGCTAAATCCGTGCTAAATGGGGGCTACCTAGAGCCAAAGAGACCCAAAAAATAATGCATTACATCATCTGTGCAGATCGCCCGACTCCACCCACTGCACCACTTGAAATCTTAGTCACCGGTCCAAACTCAATGGATGTTTCATGGGGACGCCCTGAGTGGGACGGTGGGTCTCCACTCCTGGGCTACACTGCAGCTCTAAGAGATACATCACGTACAATGTGGATGGAGGTAAGTCAAATTTAGGTATCTATAGCGCCTCAAAAGGCAGTCATCACAGGCCAATTGTGCAGCAAAACAAAGAGTGTCAAATTACAAGCTTTACCCTAAGTGCAATTGTGCATACAGTAATTACACTGAAAGTGTGTACTCAAATACAGATCACAATGGATATTTTAGTCGCATGTGTCAAGAAAAAAATCAAACCATATTTTGTAAATTTGCTTTACATTTGCTACTGCATCACAGCAGTACGTGTTCTAAATGAACCACAGTCAAATCTTAAATATAGAAAGAAGTGACTAAAATGAGCACGGTTAGGCTCTCAGTCATGCGTACACACATTTTTTTAAGCAACCACCATGTTATTTCAGGCACTGGCATGATCAAGAGCTTTATATGCATTACACTGATGCTGACAAGGCCATCAACTCACGTGCAGTACAAAGCAGCCCCCTCACTTAGGCAGATGTTGCCTACATCACCTCAAATTATGAATTTTCAGTTTCTCATTGTGTTATAATAAGCAGTACAGTTCCTGGACTCTAAAAAGCCCATTGGAACTGATGACTCAAGAGAAGAAAATCTCTAGACACAGTTCACAGCATTCCTAGACCCTTAGCGGCCCTAAATAATTTCTTTCTGTTATAAGATAAACAGATGGGCAGGCCTTTCATGTAATTGAAATCCTGAAGCATGGGTTCTTTCATGCATCGAACTGCCAGCGTTATCAGCCAATATATATGCAAAAGGCTACACAGACATACAGTGAAACCTCTTCAAAAGGATGGCAAATACATTTTTTGATAAAGGTGGGGGTGCATAAATGACCTATGTTCATATGCTAAATGTGTTCGAAAACCAAGTCAGCACATCAATCAGACACTGAAGTGAACGACTTTCCACCACTAAATCAACCTCATTTTGGCCACTGCAGTGGCTCAGTGGTAATGGTGCTCGGCTGCTAGCCCAAAATATGCGGGTTCGATCCTGGCCGTGGCGGTCGCATTTCAATGGAGGCGAAATGCTATAGGCCTGTGTACTGTGAGATATCAGTGCACATTAATGAACACCAGGAGGTCGAAATTATCCGGAGCCCTCCACTAGGGTGTCTCTCATAGCCTCAGTCACTTTGGGACATCAAATCCCATAATCCAAACCAGCAACATCACTTTTACTTGGCTATGTAGTATCCGCTTCTACCAAGCTTCTGTACAATTCCAGGCACCAGTACAGTGTCAAAATGTGATGGCCCCCTTTTATTTCAGACTGCCTTAGTGCCCACGTCCTCTCTGTCAGTCCCATTTTCATGCTTTCTCCCTCATTTTCCGCCAGTGTCTTCAGGTGTGACCCTACCAACCCACCGAAATTAAATGGACAGATGGCATAGGAATGTTAGTTTCCTGTCGTTTCAGTATCATATTGCAGCAAATAAGCTGCAGGAACTGGCATGATTTTTGCAGTGCTATCTGCTTCACCCAAGTAAAAACGAAAAGCAAAGAATGAGCATTTTCCCTACTCTGGGATTTTTCTGCTTCACTGTTCGCACTAAGTGGTGTCCACCAACAGTATACTTCAAACAATCCAATATAAAGGACATGCTCTTCAATCAAAATCATGATAAACTTTGTAAAAATAAAGCAACTTCATCAGAACAGGGGCTTACTATACGATATGCAGAACCATAGCATTGATAAATTCTTCACCTCAAAGCTTTCTGTAAATGTAGTGGCACTTTTTATTGATTTTTCAAGAGTTGGCTGCTGCAAAGCCAGCCACTCAACTTGAATAAAGACAGTAACACTGAAGTAGCTAGGGGAGAGTTGCAGCTGCATGATGAGAAGTGGATTTGAGAAGAAGAAGAGAACAAAAAAAATCACATGAGATTCTTGCCGCAGGATCATCACAGCTCAAGGTGTCAGTGCAACTAATTAAGGTCTGGCTCTCCTACATCTCCCATTTCTAGGTGGGCCAAGTAGATGCTGAAACTCTGCGCCTTCACGTCAAAGATTTGGAGGAGGGCGCCCAGTACCATGTACGCATCTTGGCTCGAAATGATGTGGGCTTCTCCGACCCACTTGAGTCAGAAGAGCCCGTAACTATTTTACGGCCGCCAGGTAAGAGCCCCATGAACATCTCTCTATTATTCATGGCATGCGTACCTATTAGTGTTCTTTGCCTGGAATTCACAACATGAACTGAAGTATATTTTCCATGCTTCATTTTTAACCATGCATCACACGCTAAATCATGCTCCTATGGTTTATTGCATGCTTCCCTCGCTTACAGCTATGCATAAATCTATGTATGCACTAGTATAGTAGCAGTATTCGGGGTATAATGGTGCAGAGGCAATCAACGACCAAACCCAAGGCATTTATGTATGCACAACCAAGCAAAGGAGAATCTATTCAAAAAGAGGGTGATGCCTTCTCAGAGTGTAGTTAACCAGAAGTTCCATCATAAAAGAGGGACATGGTAGGCCATACTATACATTAACATTGAGATATCTGTTTTTGAAAAAAATATATGTAAATTTTTCTCAAGCTGAAGCAGGCTGTGATGTGCTCCCCCTCTCCCCAAAGTTATTTATTAATTCACACCACCTTGTGAGCTTGCTTTCATTTGCTGTGCTATCCTCTCAGCAAAGTAAACTTGTTGAATGTCAACCTCCATCAGCAACTGCATTTAGCACTCTAAATACAAGCCCTATCATTTTACAACAGTAATATGAACAATGCTCTATTAATTAGCTTTATTAGATGCTTTTTTAATTCGGCAATGTCCAGTGCAGCCATTTTCAGCATGTGGTGATTAAGAAGCAATTTTGGAACATATTTACACAAAATGTTCAAAGGGCTACTTTTTGCTATATGCAATCCCATGCATGTTTTTTCAAGGAATCATTAATCCACAGGATTAATTGATTCAAGGAGAGCATCTCAAAGAGCCTCCTTGTTTGCAAAAACTCATTACTGACCTTGCTTCCATTAATGTACCATACATATACTGATGCCACAGGTGCCACTAACATGTCGCATTCTTTATCAAATTGTCAAATTTGGCATTTTATCACCACGCAGAGATGTGATACAAGTATTTGACTGCAATATTTCTAACCCTGCCAAAAAATTAGGCAAAGATCTTCACTGCATTCAACTGTGGTGTGAAAGAAATCAACTTCAGATAAATCCTCAGAAAAGCAAATTTTGACTACTGCCCCAATAGATTTTAAGCATGTTATTAATGTATCAGACATCGCTACACTTCTTGGGGTAGTATTCGCCTCTAACTTGAAGTCTGACGCCCACAATAAACCGATAACTTATCTTTTCATATATTCATATTAATTAGACCACATTATTATTTTTCAACTTCATATTCTTCACGCACTTTGTTATTCTTTTAAACACAGCCATCTTACTTACTGTTTATCATCTTGAATAAATACTACTCACCTCTTATGCCTTCATCATAATTACAAAATTAAGCTCATTTTATAGTTACTTCTGCCCCACAGATCAACCACCTCGCATACCTACGTAAACTAAATATGCTGTTGTTAAATGTTCCAATTAAAAATAAAATTTACTCTTACCAAACCATTCAAACTAATTGCAATATTGAATAGATGTTCTTTTCAGCAATTTATATTTGGAATTCACTACCCACTGGCAACAAAACATCCCCCACCTCACGTTCATTTTATCAACCATTAAAGAAGCATTTACTATCTTCCTTATCATAGAAAATATTTATAATTTTATTACACGTCAGTGCACTATATTATTATTGCAAAATTAAGTCTTATGCCAATTATTTTATTTTTCTGTAACTGTGCATTGTTTTTGCCCTCAAATAGCGATAAGATTCTTTTTACTTGTCATCATGAGCCCATGTTATTATGTATCTACCAACTGTTTTTGCAATGTTTTGCACAATTTCTTTGGATGTTAACAAAATTATTCACAAGTTCCTTTCATCATGAAAATAAAAAATGAAAATAAAATTTAGTTCAGAAAAAAAAAAGACAACTCACGACTGATAAAAAATGAGTTTGTTTGCTTATTTATTTTACTCCAAATTTTAACTCTGCCCCTTAAAACTAAGTACTAGGAATTACTGTCAGTATATATGCAAGCCTCATGTAACAGTGACTGCCATGAAAAGCACTTGGTTTCCAATGGTGCACTGTTTAATGGCCAATTTATCACTAAGATGCCTTTTGCTTGCACACAATGGCTGAAGCAAAGTGCCATTGCAAATGTACTAACTGCAATATGGCAATTACAATCAGCAAGATAAGATGTCAACTTTTGTTTTGCATACTAAAGTGGCACTTTCAGAGAATTAAGAATTCATCAAGATGTACTTTTGTGCAGGATTCCAAGACCAAGCTACCACATCACCAGAAAAGAAGCCAAAGGCCAAAGCTGAGGAAACATCTGAAGACAGCTACACAACCCAGACAACATCCTCCTGGATAAGAGAGGCCAACGTTGAGCCCCTTCTTCACAGTTACACCAAGCATGTGTTGGTCAGCCGCAACGAATACTTCTTTAGGCTGTGGCATTATGCCGACACACTTTTTAAATAAGATAGAAATTATATTACTAGTTCGTTCAGTCTACATACTTTGAGGGAATTTGAAATTAAGGAGCACGTGCATGTATGTTAGCATACACTTTCTCCTTACTTTCAGATCCCTGAATATAAATAAGCTAAGTAGACAACAGTACTTAACATTTACAGCACTTTTAAACCTTCATAAATTCAAAGGTAAGCAATAAGAAATATCAACCTTAAGACCATCTAGGATATTATGCTGTGATGTGACTAAGATGCACCACATATCATACATTTTTCGTCGCAAGCTTGTACATTTCCTTGAGTTGAGCCATTTGTACCATATGAAGTGACAAAATAACATTGTGCGATTTTGTGATACAGTGTGTGCAAGCTGCTCATGACAGCAGTTTGCCGGATGGTGTATACAAGTAGTGTACTCCTGCCATCATGAGAGCAAATGAAATATGCAAGGAATGCTGCTTTATTGTTTTGGTAACATTTATTAAAGCTGAAACTGATACAAAGCTATGGTAATCCTCACGGGTTCAAAACCAACCCGACTGTAATTCTGTGTCAGTTTCACCATCGTCTTCTTTTGTTATGACATTGCAAGACTGTTAGTTGAATTTTGTTGTTTGTGAATAAAATTTGTGTTGTTACCAAACCTGATGGGAAACATTGTGATACGAAATACTGCCTCTTCCCACCTTTATTTTGTAATAAAGGTGGTCTAGCATTACAAAATAAAGGTTTATTTTCTAATTTTGTGGTCCCACAAAAAACACTAAATGAAAAAAGAAAATGAATCTAAGAGATTAGGCAGCAGAAGCCAAGTCGCCAAACAAATGATCATTGCTAAAAATGTGCAGCCAGGGTGAGACTGACTGCAAACCTGACTCGAAATAATGTGTCTGCTTATTATATGCTTTGCAAGGTCAGAAAAAAAAATTTTAAGTGTGCAAATATTCGGAAACTTCGAATACCAAATCAAATACCTTCCTATTCAATTATTTGAATGAATCAATTAGTGCATTTTCAAAATTATTCAAAACAAATCAAATATACCCTCCAGCTTTCGAATACTTTTTGAATAACTGGCACGAAGTTCAAATAAGGCCTGCCATATTTTTCTTTCACTATTCCAAAAACAGGAACCATGCACGCCGCGTATCATGCTGCCGCGATCGGTGTGCTCGGGATGGAGGGTTCAGTGCCGCAGTGCGGCCCATGGGAGTGGTGGTTTTCATAATCGCTATACATGGCATCAGAGATTGGACGACCTGACAGGGCCCAGGCAGGTTCAGCAGACCCGGCCTTTATGCCTGACTTCGGAGGCCATGCCAAATACATAGCTCTCACCCATCTCATGCACTGAGATGTGGGGGTAGTTTATTATCTTCTATTATCAACAGCAAAAGGTACTTTTCCTAAGCACATAACATGACAGTGATAAAGTTAACACACTGGCTTTGTGTTGTGACACCCTAAATGGAGACCAGTGTTACGTCTTTTAACAGATACAGCTATAACTGCGAAAGCAGCACTTCGCTGTTTCTCAATTCGGTTCCCTCACTATTTGATTCATATTTTGTTTGGTTTTTAACTAAACTATACATATTCAATTCGGTACCAAAGCTACAGTATTCGTTTTCAATTCGGTTTGGCAAAAGTACTATTCGCGCACCCCTAAAAAATTTCACATATCTCAAAAGAAAGCAGAAAGAGGCGTAATGCACCAATAAACTTTGAAAACCAAGCGAAGTATAGACCAAAGAGGAAATAAGCCGACACCGACAGAAAAAAGTATAACAGAAATATTCTAAGGCTGTGATTGATGCTTTGATTTATAGCAGTAAGTGGCAGTTATGGTGGTGAAGGTGGACAAGCATGGTCAGTCTTGCATGGTGATGCCAGCAGTACTCAGGTTTATGCAGTTCCGTCTTTTCCTTTTATTCGCACACCTCTGCAGTGTTTTCATCAAGCAACATGGTTAAGCAGTGGACACCTGAATTTAAGCCACCTAACTGATCTGCAGACTCTAGTAGAAGTAACACAGCTTAGATGGCCTCTTGAGAAGATTTTATTCCTGTTTTATTTTGGTTTTGTTAGATGATTGTGGAAACCCATGCTCAGTGCCTTGTATATTGCACTTACAATCCCTCTTACTAAATAAAACAGAGCATGTACAGGAAAATGCTATAAAAAGCAAACAGCAGCCAGGATACTAACTTCACAACAATGAAATAAAGAAAATAGCTCTTTCTTGCTGCCACGCCCTATACCAATTTTGCAAAAAGTATGCACAAAAGTGTAAACAAAAGGATGCCTGGGAAGCCTGTTACCATAAAAGCTTTGGGAAGTAAGACAATTGGCACAGAATAAACACCAATCATCATAAATTTGTTTATTCTGCAACAACAAAAGAAATAACCTCACAGTTTCGAACTTCCTTACAAAACTCTAAAGAAATGAGAAACCAAAATATGTCCTGAAGGCCCATCTAAAAAAATAATGGCTATAAAGCTGGCTTGTGAAAATTTAAAAAATAACGAACAATTAATAAGAAACAAAAATTCGAGAATTCGGACAGTGTGATTGATGCATCGCAACAACTACACACGTGAATACAAGCTACGGGGTATGAAAGGTACACAGTAATGAAAAAATAGCTACAATGAAGCAGAAAGAAAGGCATAGGACGCAATGCAGGAACTGAAACTCAGCATGCAGCAAATGCTGGAGAGGAAAGGTGGAGGTGTTCTGGTGCACACGACCAAAGCACTGGCATGAACACAAAAAGTACAACACAGCCATTCCATATGACCCCATATGACCCTATATTATATGGCTTATGGTTTAAGGGGCTTTAACGTCCCAAAGCGACTCAGGCTATGAGGGAAGGGACGCCGTAGTGAAGGGCTCCGGAAATTTCGACCACCTGGGGTTCTTTAACGTGCACTGACATTGCACAGTACACGGGCCTCTAGAATTTCGCCTCCATCTAAAGTCCACCGCCGCGGCCGGGATCGAACCCGCGTCTTTAGGGTCGGCAGCCGTGCACTATAACCACTGTGCTACCCCGGCGGCCTGACTCTATATTATGATCCCTTTGGTTGCAATTAAGTGCAAAACCCAGTACCTTACTCTTGCCATTGCTGCTGCACAACAGACTAATTTGGTGACATATATCAGTGAAGACTCTTGATTTTTCTTCTACAATAGTACTTGATTTTCGTAAGGCTTCTACTCAAAGCCAGACACTCTGTGGCAATAGTAATTTGTACAGTATATAAAAAGGAATTTTAAAAAATTGTAAATTGTGGGGTTTAACATTCCACAGGGGTATGAGGAATGCCATAGGAACACTGTAAGGGCTCTGGATTAATTTGGACCATCTGGAGTTCTTTAATGTGCGCTGGCATCGCACAGCACACAGGCGCCATTTGCGCTTTGCCTCCAATGCTTTTTCCTAATCCTTCAGGTTCCATGAGATTACCACATAGACAATCATGCAGTGATTATCAACATAGTACTAGAGCTGGCAGTGTACAACTGTGACGATTAATTTTGAGACAATTTTGTTGCAGAATCAGAGGTAAAAAACGAACTCTTTTCATTGCTGAACACAGAATAAGTTAGTCTGTGATAACTAAGCCAAGCTTTCTCACTAAAAATATGCACTCTTCAGAAAGTGGCAGTTAGCAAATATGCAAAGACAGTTCGAATAATAAAGAAACACCACATTAATGAAAACAAGCCTCAAAGAGCCATTTGAAGATATATGTAAGAGCTGCAGTTGTATCTTACCAAGAAAAAGAAAACCTGCATGATAAATCTTAGCAATTCTATCAGAAATGTGTGCCCACTTTATTATTTCATGGTACACCTATACAACTTGAGGGAAGAATCAATAAAAAATTGAACTTTGCATACCAGTGAATTTTCTCAATTCCTGACAGTTAACCCAGACATTTGACAGTTATTGCAGCAAAGCAGACTAGTATGCACAAAATATTGCACTTCAGTAGTAAAAAAAGCATAACTCACTTAACATCACTTTTCGAGCCTTCATGCTTTGAGCAGTCAGTAACACGTGACCCTCCATCATACTTGATTAAATAACAATAAATCATCTCTCTTGTAGCTAAGTCTTAAGACATCCGGCAGCACGAAAAAGCAGTCCTATTTCATGTGCACTGTTCCAATATTTTTATGCTTCACCTTTTCATAAAAATGAAAACTGTGACAACATGCATAGCAATGTTTCATTTTTTCCTAAAACGGCTGCTGTGGACACAAGAATGAACTCACAACTCCTTCAGAAACATAGAAATTTGAGTTTACCGGTATCACATGACTAACTGAATCAGTATGAACTGCCAAGGACACAAGCAAAATCAAAACCGTTACCACTACTTGCTTATTCACATTAACCGAATACTACCCCAGCCTACAGTGTATACCGCACTGACATTACTGCATACCAGAAATTTTTTAGATAAAGTATATTTTTGGAAAAACCATGTATTAAAATGTTTGCATAATAACTAATATTGTAAAGTTTACTAAAATTTTTCCTTAAATATTTATTTAAAGTTGGCCTGACCTAGTGAAGGTATTAATTTATGCGACTTGAAAACTATTAAAAGATATTGTAAAACTGACTTTATTTTGATGCCAATAAAATAATAGCATGAGTACATATTTCAATAAGAAGTGCCAGAGCTAAAAAGACTACATACTAGCTCACTCGCATCAATCTCCAACACATTACCCCGACCTGCAATAGATGCTTCACTGGTACTACTGCATACTGCATATAGACACTGCCATGTACAGCTGTTACTGCTGAAACTGGAATAAGTCTGCGCATCACTAGCTCAGGTGACATAGGTCTAAAGATCCAACAAATTTAGCATGTCTGTGAACGTGCTCAGAGCCCTTACGATCGCATAAACAAGAGCTGTTGAGATGTGAGGTAAAGATACAAAAAAAGAACCCCAAAACAACGTTTTTAAGCCGTTTCCCATTCATCAATGAAAGTCCTGTACAACTATACACACCGCATGTCATATGAGCTACAAAAGTATATGTTAATTGTTAATTACACCATTTTTGCATGCAATACCAAAGTACAAAAATTCTACAGTTCTCTGAATTCCTGATTTCTTTTAATTACTGCCTTATGGAATAGAAATTAACTACTGTTCCACAAATATCAAAGGAACATAAATGAAAAAGTAAAAACATTTTAAACTTTTTTTCCATTGAAGTTTCTTAGCCAACCTTGTGATCCATGTACTGCAATTCTTCAATTCTCAAAAACGTTGAAAAGTTTGATTTTTAATATAAAAGAGCACTGGCAAATACTTTTGGAACTGGAATATCTACGCAGTTTGACTTCAGTGTATGCGTATACCTTTGACAAAGAACTATTAATAAAGAACACATTTAATTTATTTCAATCTTGTGTGGGTAAATGGCTACAAAATGCCGAGCATAACTGGTCCGTAAGCATCAGTGGCTGGTGAATGCACACAATCATCAGCCGCTGTGGTGGCTCAGTAGTTATGGTGCTTGACTGCTGACCCGAAAGACGCGGGTTCGATTCCGGCCATGGCAGTCGCATTTCGCCTCCATCGAAATGCTACAGGCCTGTGTACTGGTGATGTTAAAGAACCCCAGGCGATCGAAATTATCCGGAGCCCTCCACTGCAGCGTGCCTCATAGCCTGAGTCGCTTTGGGACATTAAACCCCATAAAATAAACAAAACACAATCATCAGCTGTGCTTTCCCAGCTTCTTAGTGGCATTCAACACATTCAGGGCTCTTTGTAATCAAAGCTGAAACTGATGCAATAGTAAAGACTACAACTTTTCTATTACTGACTAAAATTACTGTATTGGAATTCCATGTCAATATTTCTTCAAAGCAGTCCTATGACCTGAGAATTTGAAAGCCTCTTGCATTGCAGAAACTTAGAAATTAGTCAATAACGAAGTCATACTCAACCAGAATGTGAGTTACAACCGTGGTTAAAACAAAAAGTGCATTGTTGCCTACATTACTACAACTACTTCTAGCAGTGTTTCATTTTATAATTAATTTCATTGCACAATGCCAGTCACATAAAATGAGTGTTTGTGTTGCACCCATCTGAAGTATATTTTAATTTATAGCGCTAGTTTTATTTACTAGAACAAGTTGAAGGCACTTAATTCTCTTTCGGTGCTACACTGATGCAGAATAAATTCAGCACTGTTTAAAATCTTTCTCACAAATATTGATACCACAACCTCAGAACACTTGTACTCAGCTGGAATCAATGGTGTCACATAGGTGCAGCATGCAACAACGTAAAACTGAGTCATGGCATGCAGCACCTCAAGAGCCAATTCTTCAATGGTAGTACTTTGCCATACCAGCAACCATCTGCCAAGGGTTGTCAAAACATTCAACATCTGATAAACTTAGCCCATGAAAAAAACACAATACACCTACCCTAAGAATCCAGCTTTGAAAAGAGGCAGTGCCACCGAGTTCAATTCAGGTGCTCTCGACATTTAAAATATATGCAGTACATCCCGCATATTATGAGTTAGCTAAAATCAATTGAATATTCAACTTTCCAACTACAGTAGATATGGCTTTAATTTAGAAAGCAGCAGTGTCAGAAGAAGCTACTAATGGCAAAATTCTTGTTGCAGAAGCTTTATTGTGCAAGCACTCCCCAAACATTGAACAGAGAATGTGAAATTTAAAATGTCTACTATAGAAGCATGCAGTCTGAACGTTCTAAGCTTGGCAGCTCTCCCCCTGCTCCTCTTGGGTTTCCTATGCCTCTTTAAATGCACAAAATATATATTCAAAATACAGCATTTTTTTTTTTTCAAAATATTCCACCTGCCTGAGGTCTCTTGTTTTCACTTTAGAACTTATTAATTAAAATGTTTGAAATATATTAAGCAACATAGAAGTTAATTAATCAATTCCACTTCATCCAATCACAAGCAAATAATAAATGTGTGTGCTTGTTCTACATCATCATCAAAAATGATGCATTAGTTACACTCCTGAAAAATGCACCCAGTCTCTTTTTAACCTTATTTGGCTCACATTAAGCAAGGCACCCAGTAGACAGAGGTTGCTTGAAACATCCTAATAACATTCAGTGCATTCAAATGTTGGACAATGAACACTGATATGGCAGTTTACTACAGTTTACTAGAGATAGAGAAAGAAGTGTAAAATTTTTTTTGTCATGGTCTGTTTAGTAGCCATTCTACAGCTACAACAAAACCAAGAACATGAGATTCAATGCTGTATCAATTTGAGTGAAGCAATTTTAGGTTTGTGCATAGCACTTTTGGTTCACCAACACTATCTTCTCTACACTTTAATGATTTTACAATCCTACAGTGCAGCACAAGTTTCACACTAGTTCCTGCATTCAAAGATCAACATAAATAACACTACCTGTTTGGCAGAGGCCTGAATGCAGAATTATCAGTGCTGAATTCTGTGCCTACTTTTATAATGAATACACAATACAATGAACATATCTTTGCTTCCAATGCTCCTATACTGCAATGAGAATGGGTTACAAACCTCTTAAGGACAAAGAAAGAGTTTTGAGAGAAATCCTGTGAAGAAAATTTGCAGGAAATTTATTTAGGAAATTTAGTGCAAGTGTTGTAGGGGTTTTCAAGTAATATCTTTCATGTTATATGTGAGCCACGTACCCCTTGCAAATATACTTTAAAAATAGATTTTGCATTTGAATATATAATGCATGACAATGAAACTCAAGCAGTAGGCAAGTCACGCCTGCGTAGTCCACACACCAAGTTCTGCTTGGTAATAAAAGTATTTACGTTACTAATTTTGGACTGATAAAGACAGAGAACTAGTGCCAATTAAGAAGTTGTATGCCACAACCAAAATAAACATTGCAGGGTGCAATTTCCAAAAGTATAAACTTATTTTGAAGATTTTTTCCCTGCTTCAGACTACCTGCTCCAAACTAAGCATGTCAAATACCAGAAGTTTCCAAGGCTGCAGTTGCCTAAGCACTGGTAGCGACTGGAGCAAGGGCAGTGGAGGCGGTAGGTAAGGGGCCGGCATTATTTCACATAAATAAAAAAAAATAGAAGCTAAAAGAGTGTGGCCATAATAAAATGCAAAGAATAAACATTAAGATGCTTTTCAGTGAACAAAATCAACTTCTCCTCAGTAAATGAAAAAAGCGCTGCGCTGCAGGTCATGGATGCAACAAGGAAAAAGTGCTTACAATTCCAAGATTTTCAAAGCAAGCACTAATGCTACAGACTGTAACCCTTACACGATTTGGTAAGACTAAAAAAGGATTCAAGATGAAGGTGTTGCAACAGAACACTATAGGGGTCTCTAGTTACACACCACAATTTTCCAAATGAAATTTTTCATGCATCTACCAAAGTCAATGACTCCACTCTCTTCTAAACTGTGGCATCTGTAGTCTAAGTGCTAAGTTAAATATTCTGAGCAGCTGCTAAACCGACCTCATGCAAAGTAATCCCAAGAAGACGTATTATACAGTTTCTCATAACAAGAGCAAACTAATTTTCTTGCCATACCATTGTTGCATTATCATATTCAGAGCACCAGCATCTCCAATATACACCCTCAGTAATCTCTCTTTCTCTGTCATGACATTCTGTCAGGATATCTTTACATGTTCTTCATTTCTGAAACGACCACACTGTTAATTCTCTATCTCCGCCTCATCTTATTGATTTATAGCAAGGTGACCCTATACATGCGTGACGTCAGAAAAAATGTAGCACAGAAGCACAAAAAAGTCAAGCCCAGTAGGGCAACTTATGCTACTGGCTTAAGTGAGAAAAAGTAAGACTAAAAATGTGCATCAGAAAAGCCAACAACTGAACTCACAGGAATTTTTTTGGTGATGTAACAGCAAAATACATAAAATCATGCATAAAAGGATACACACAAAAAGCAGTGTGCTTATGTATTCATCAGCTATTCTCTTTTACACTGTTATTTAGTAGGTCTGCATTTGCTATGGGTTCACGTAATTTGTTCCATCCCTGAATTGCAGCATTGGGAAAAAGCAACCAGTAAAAGCCATCAGCTTAATTAACCATGGATTTTAAAAGAGTATTGAAAATATCACAGAATGTGGCGCATCCAGCAGAAGCAGAAGTGTGCGATGAAGGGTTTGGAAGTTGAGATATTACTCATGAATTAATGAAGTCAAGCAATCTCACACTGAGATAACAATGACCGCACACCAAAGTGTAATTTAACGTTGTCCACACTTACATGATTACCGCATCATGAGGAAATAAACTGAAATGAATGGCTCTGAATAGCCTCTACAATTGTAATTAGGTTATCTTGAGTAAGGTGAATTATCACCAAGGCATGTAGTATTTAAGCAGCACTGGTTAATGTTTCATGCGCTAGTTTCAAAATCAAAGATGGAGTCAAAAAACCGACAGTCTGATAAAACCAAGCGACTTGGACATGTTAGCGGCATGGTTAAGCATATTATCAGAGGACTGGACCAGACCAGATTGTTAGTGACTGGGACTACACAATCAACTAATTCAACAGTTACCAAGTTTCATGAGCACTTATTGCTGGTGTTCATATGAATGCAGGATTGTTGCATTCATTCGCATTTGTAAATTATATGTTTTCTAGACGCCGAGGACGCCAGTTTTTTCTAGCCTGTAAGTCTGTCTGGAGTAATGGTTGATCTCCATCCATAGCTTTGTATTGACAAAGAATCCAGCAACATGCAAAAAAACAAGGGAATGTCCGATGAACAAGAAATTTCAGCCAAGAGGTCATTAACGAAAATAAGGAAGAGGAGGAAGCCAAAGACTGATTGATGTAAGCATAACAACATGGACGACCCACATAGGTGCGGAGCAATCATTTTCAACAATTCAGCAGACAATGAAATGGAAAGCGGTGCTTGTTATAATACAAATAAAAACTGCCAAAAAAAAAAAGACATCCCCTATGCTCCTTGGTTTCGGTGACTGCTGACTTCCATCATTCAGTTTCCACAATGCATTGCAGGCAATTGAGCAGCCAAGATACATAGTATCCACGACAAGATTGAAAAGTTGAGATTGAGGCGTGAAAGTTCATGCTTCAGCAATGATGAAAGAACTAGTGAAAACTATTTTAAAAAGTCTAGCTAGGCAGTCAGCAACACAGAATCACTGTTTAAGTGAGGACTTGGGGCAAATTAGGAAAGTCTATTTCTCACAAAATCCCCTTGAAGCCCAAGCTCATAATAAAAATGGAGAAGTTATTCTTGAGACAAACTGCACCTTGCAATTACACATTGCATGCTATAGAGTTCAGAGACACATTATTATCAAGGGATCCTAGTTTGAAAATCATTTGATTAATTGCCTGATTTGATTGAAACAACTGCAAAAATTTTACCAATTTTTCAGTCATTCAAGAATGAATTGTTAGCAAAGACTGTGCATAAATTACTCACAGGATACTGAAAGAGATTAACTGTGCACTACTGCAACTCTTCACAATGTTGGCCCCACAATATTGGTGCAAATTTTAAGGTTATCAATTAATATTTAGCAGTAGTACTGATGGGATGCATCTGTAAGTAATTACAGGTTGTAATCATACCAATATCTGAAAAAAGATCACAAGCAAGCAGGGAGGCGGGAGTGGCTAGTCACTAATCAATTCGCTCTTACCCTACTATGTTAGCCGTTCAAGTTAGCTCAGTTTCTGTGGAAGCTGTATAGCTTTCCTATGTAGCCTTGTGGCTGCGCTTGGGTGGATGCTAATGATCGACTAATCACTCCGTTACTACAAATCTACTCCCCCTTGGGAAATTCCCCTAGAAACATTGGACCAACAATGTTCACTGCAACAATTCATAAATTGTATCAAACCGATATGGTCGAAATGCAAAGAGGCAATCGGGAACCGGCCGGGATATAAACTAATTATACCTGCATACTACAGTGGCAACGAACCCCAAATGTAAGGAAACTCGATGGTTATTCCGTTTGTAGGACGAACACCAACGAATGAAGAGCGAACCGAGCGAAGAGAAGAGCCAAAAATTTGTCAATCGTCACAACTGTAGCACACGGCGGCGCGGTCACAGTTCGATCACGCGGCCAACGTGTGCGAACGTGTGCGTGTGCGAAGTTTCGTGTAAGATTTGCGAAAAAAACAAATGCATAATGCTACAACCTGTACATCTGGCTATGGTACAGCATGTATGATCACTTACTTGCGGTTGTAAACAAACAAAAAAAAATAACGATTGATCAAGCACAGCTTGTCAACTTACTGTGCACTCAGCTGTCACCGTTTGCAGAAGAGTCAGAGCGCAGAAATTTTCAACTAAGTGCTCAGCAAGTGCAGACAAACCCAATAAGCTGCTTTGGTTTGGCTGGTTTGGCACTTAACGTTATGAAGACTTGTGCCGTTCGTAACGCGCGCTTTCGCTCGCAAACCCTCCGCTTGGGTGGATGGGTGGATGGATGAGGGCTTTACCCTTTGTATCGGGCGGCAGCTTGCGCCAACTAGCCTATGACTTCCCCTCAATAATTTTTTTTTCTATTTCGTTTTTAAAATGTCTCATTTGACTACCTTTTTTTTTTCCAAATCCACCCTCCCTTCACTTCCTACACCAATCTTCTAGCCTCCCCTTTGTCAATGCCAAGCTTTTTCTCATCCACTCGGCCGTCCTCATCAGTACTCCTCAGCACTAGGTTGTATTCTTTCCTTTTACCTTCGTGTGGAAAAAAATTAACCCCCGGTTTATTCCGTTAAAGAAAATGCGACGTAGGCGTGCCTGCCACCTCACATCGGGGGCAAAAGTTACTGACCCCCTCTCCAAGTTCCGGTCCGTGCCACACTCCGTAGGGCGCCACCTGATAATATCGAAACGGGCTCACTGCGCTGGTCCTGTAGTCCGTGCTTGAGCATGAATAGGCCAGTGGTTTGAATAATAATAACAATTGGTTTTGGGGGAAAGGAAATGCCGCAGTACATGTCTCATATATCGTTGGACACCTGAACCGCGCCATAAGGGAAGGGATAAAGGAGGGAGTGAAAGAAGAAAGGAAGAGAGAGGTGCCGTAGTGGAGGGCTCCGGAATAATTTCGACCACCTGGGGATCTTTAACGTGCCCTGACATCGCACAGCATACGGGGGCGCCTTAGCGTTTTGCCTCCATAAAAACGCAGCCGCCGCGGTCGGGTTCGAACCCGGGAGCTCCGTATCAGTAGCCGAGCGCCCTAACCACTGAGCCACCGCGGCGGGTAACGCCCCGTACATGAAAGCGAGATTGAGGTCACTGACCTACGAAGCCGGTTGTGCGCCTTTACTTTCCTGAAAATGAAACGGCCTTTGCAAAGTTGTCAACGCCAATGAACGCTATGAACGCCGGGAACCAGAGAACCCGGGAACCGAGGAAAAAATTTGAATAATTGGTTTTGGGGGAAAGGAAATGGCGCAGTATCTGTCTCATATATCGTTGGACACCTGAACCGCGCCGTAAAGGAAGGGATAAAGGAGGGAGTGAAAGAATAAAGGAAGAGAGAGGTACCGTAGTGGAGGGCTCCGGAATAATTTCGACCACCTGGGGATCTTTAACGTGCACTGACATCGCACAGCACACTGGCGCCTTAGCGTTTTTCCTCCATAAAAACGCAGCCGCCGCGGTCGGGTTCGAAACCGGTAACTCTGGATCAGTAGTCGAGCGCCCTAACTACTGAGCCACCGCGGCGGGGCAAGGAAAAAATTTGAAAATTTGTTTTTTTTTTGGGGGGGGGGGGAGAGGGAATGACATATCGGCGAACACCTGAACCGCGCCTTAAGGGAAGCGATAAAGGAGGGAGTGAAAGAAGAAAAGAAAAAAGCAGTGCCATAGGGGATTGATTGATTGAAATTTGAAAGCATCTTTATTTACTTAATATTCGTAGAACATTTGGGTGGGCAGTCTAGTCCGGTAGTCCACTGGTTATTGCTGCTGCGCTGGCCCTCCCCGCCAGCCAGTGCTGACGGTCAGGATCATCGCTGAGCAGAATAGCCGCCCACTGCTCCTCTGAGGGGTTTGGAATGGGGTCAACTATGCGATTAAATTTGCATGCCCACACCATTTGGTAGAGGTTAGCTACCTCTCCACAGGGCCACCCAAGTTACACCACTGGTGTAACTTGGCTGGCGTTGGGTGTGTTGGTTTGTAGTCTCCTAACGGTGTTCTCTTCTAACTTATTGAGGGATTTGTGTGGTGTTGGGTACTCCTTCCTGGCTGTTCTGTATGGCGCGAGGTTCTCAGCATACACTGCTAATGGGGGGTCTCCGGAATAATTTCGACCACCTGGGGATCTTTAACGTGCACTGACATCGCACAGCACACTGGCGCCTTTTGCGATTCGCCTCCATCGAAACGCGGCCGCCGCGGTCAAGTTCGGAGTTACCAAGCTTTTTTTAAGCGATGTTTATTGCCTCCAGGCATAAAAAGGTATGTAATGATGGATGACGAGAATGCTTAAATAAATTAAGAAAGGTTCACTGATCTAGTGAATTCAAAGGGCGAACGATGATGTGGTCCCTGCGTCCAAGCGGTAATGAATCGGGAGTGTTCAGCGAGAGACCCGCTGCCGCCACGTGCCGAATTCTCGTCGGCATCAGCGCCGGGCAAACCCACAGCAGGTGGTGAATATCGGCGCTCAGTATTTCTGTTCCTGCAGACTGGACACCCGAGACGGGGATATAAACCTTGAAATTGCGGCCAGTCTCGTGACAAGCTTTTAGTCGGCGTTCGTGTGTGCTTCACGTGTCCAGCTTCACGTGTCCATCGATAAAGTTGACTAGCTATGCGCCTTTCCTTTCCTCAAAACCGAGAGCGGTTTTGGACCGCCCGGCTCAGGTTTCGGGCTGCCATAGGCGAAATCCGTGATTATGGCTAGAAATGCTACGCACTTAAATAAATTGGTTTTTGGTGAAAAGAAATGGCGCAGTATCTGTCTCTCATATCGGCGGACACCTAAACCGCGCCGTAAGAGAATGGATAAAGGAGCGACTGAGAGAAAAAAGGAAGAAAGAGGTGCCGTAGTGGAGGGCTCCGGAATAATTTCGACCACCTGGGAATCTTTAAAGTGCACTGACGTCGCATAGCACACAGCGTTTCTTCTCCATCGAAACGCGGCCGTCGCGGTCGGGTTCTGCGCACTAACATAAAAGCGATGCCGCCACGCTACTTGCTGAAAGGCACTCAACGCGTTGGTTGACTCCTCCTACTCTCGGAGGTCAGTTAGAAAAAAAAGGCGGAATCCGGGACGCTTAATGCGATTTAATACGGAAATCGCCCGCACAGGACAATATTTCGAAGGTTCTAAGAATGCTTGGAGCGTGTAGATGGAATTCCCGCAGGACAACTACGAGCTCAGAATCCTCATTAGTGCACCTTTAAGGGTACAAAAATGTTTTTACTGCGCGCTTCATCATCTTGATTACTGCTTTGTGTTTGTTTCAAGCAACAACAAACACGCTCACACATCAGGGGGTTCATAATAAAAACGGAAAGTTTCTACTTTGCTTGCCCTGCATCGCCTACATTGCTTTATTACTGATGTTGAATCTGAAGGCACGCAAGTGGTTGTTTGTTGCACCAAAGGGACCTCAATTCCTTACATGAAAACGCTCACTGGAGTGATGTCTAGCCCGTGGTGCTGACCGTATATAGCCTATGCGTGCTTAAATGGAACACATTGGAAAGAGCCCTGCAGATTTCGCAGACCGAACATTGAAACACAGAGGGCTGATCCCGCTGCATGAATTTTGACTGAGCACGAAATGCTTGCGTGTCCGCGGATGAAAAAAAAAAAAGGCCTGGGTCATGTTAGCAGAAGTCAATACGTACCCTAGCACAATAAAACATAGATATCTCCCTAAGCCTTTTTCAGGTTCCAAGATCTGTGCACAGGTTTATTGCATCGGGTATTCAAAGGCGACATTCAACGAGTCAGCCACAGGGTCTTCCGGACAGAAGCCGCAATCTTGTATGAGCCATCCTCTAACTCATTTATAATGACACGATTTTACATATGCTGCGCACAACTACACTCGACTTGTTCAGTAATTTTTCGAAAGATGTTTTATTCAACTTCAAAACTTATAGAGGACCGTGTACTGTGCGATGTCAGTGCTCGATAAAGAACCCCAGGTGGTCGAAATTTCCGGAGCCCTTAACTACGGCATCCCTCATAGCCCGAGTCGTTTTTGGACGCTAAACCCCCATAAACTAAACCAAACCAAAACAAATAAAAGAACGAGTAGGTACGGCAACTCGGCGCATGCATGGCATGCAGAAGTAGCAAAACGTCTATAGACTGCACAGCATGCGCTGCTCATCTCACGCAGTGTGCTCCAACACCCGAAATTTAATTGATTGCAAGACGCACATTCGATGCGGCACTTGCGCTGCAAGCGGCAACGAACGCCCGTGAGCGCAATCGTTAGAAAACTGTGGCGGGGATGCATGCGTGTTTTCAACCGACACTGGGATTGCAACTTTAGCAATGAAATCATGTGTGTGTGTTTAGAAAGACTTTATCCGCTCAACACAGAGCCTACCCTTGAGTGTTGCGTTAACCAGCACTGCATTGCCCCCAGATTGGACGTAGCGGCACAGAACCGGCAGTCATGCGTCAGGTGTTCTCATATTTTTCACAACAACATTTTCTTCCATTTTCGCTGCCCGTTCACTAAAACGCACCCTTTACAATACTTCCGCAACCTTCGCGAACTTTTTAACCAAGTACTCGAAGAAAATCGATATGAACGCATATAAAAAGAAATATCGGGAATTTGTTCATGCTTTATGGATATGTAATCTCAAATTGTTTTTTTTTTTGGTTTTTGGAGAAAGGAAATGGCGCAGTATCTCTCTCACATATCAGCGTACACCTGAACGGCACCATAGGGGAAGAGATAAAGGAAAGCATGAGAGAAGAAAGGAAGAAAGAGGTGCCGTAGTAGAGGGCTCCGGAATAATTGCGACCACCTGGGGAAAAATTTGAAAATAGGTATTTGGGGAAAGGAAATTGCGCAGTATAATAATACTTAGTTTTCGGGGAAAGGAAATGGAGCAGTACCTGTCTCATATATCGTCGGACACCTGAACCGCGCCGTAAGGGAAGGGATAAAGGAGGGAGTGAAAGAAGAAAGGAAGAAAGAGGTGTCGCAGTGGAGGGCTCCGGAATAATTTCGACCACCTGGGGATTTTTAACGTGCACTGACATCGCACAGCATCTGTCTCATATATCGGCGTACTACCTGAACCGCGCCGTAAGGGAAGGGATAAAGGAGGGAGTGAAAGAAGAAAGAAAGGTGCCGTAGTGGAGGGCTCCGGAATAATTTCGACCTCTGTGCTGTGCAGCAGCTGGCCAGAGCCGTCATACACGAGGAGCTCCAGGACCATCTCCTCGTGTACACCGACGGCTCAGTGGCCCGCGACAGCTGCTCCCTTGCTGCGGCGGCCACCATCCCCGCCCTGCGACTGCACAGCCAGCAACACGCAGCCTTCCTGGGCTCCTCCACCACGGCGGAGTTGATGGGGATCCGGCTCGGGCTGGACCTGCTGCTCACCCTCGGCCCTCCGCCGCCCAGGAGTGCCCTGCTGTGCGACTCCCGCGCCGCCCTCAGCCGCCTGCAATCTAACGGCCGCGGTACCCCACTAGTGCGGGAAATTCGCTCGCGCATCGAGCGCCTCGCGCAGAGAGGTTGTGCCGTGCGTGCACAGTGGGTGCCCGGTCACTGCGGCATCGCCGGCAACGAAGAAGCTGACGACCTCGCGACCGCTGCACACCAACTACCTGCCAGCAATCTGCCCCTTGCGCTGGAGGATGTGCGTGCGGCCATCCACGACCATCTCCGAAAGCAGCACCCCGACCCACGCATCGCGGGAGGTGAGCGCATCGACAGTGTCACCGGCTGTCGCGCACTTACACGGTCACAACGTGCAATGATCCTCCGCGCGCGCATTGGCTGCGTGTGGCCCGGGGAACGACGGGTGCGTCACGGAATCGCGACGAGTGATGTGTGTGACGGATGCGGTGCAGTGGAAACACTAGAACATCTGCTCCTTCGCTGCTCCGCGTTCGCCGATGCTCGTCGCGATATGCTCGCGGCCTATAGGGCGCAGGGCATACTACCAGACTCCATCAAGACGCTATTGTGGCCGCAGGGCAGTGCGCACACTCGTGAGCGAACTTTGGTGAGCCTCTGTGCATTCCTCGAACACACGGGCTTGACGTCCCGTCTGTTCTCCGTCAGGTAGTTACACGCAGTGACCGAACGCTCCGCGAGTTCTACCTTGAACGATTATTAACTGGACACCCCACTCCAGTTGTAACCAACACAGTGCTGTGCGCGTGTGTGATTTAATTTCTCTAAAATGAACTAATCACGCGCACAACCTGGACACATTTCTTATTGTGTAAATAGTTTGTACATATTACTTCTCCCCCTGTCCTCTATTCCTGTCCCCTCACCTCTTTCATTTCATTTCTCCATTCTGCCTGCTGTCCTTTATTTCCGCTGCCCCAGCACAGGTGCTTCAGTATCGATAGCAGATGCCGGGGCTAGCAAAAATCTTTTCCTTCCTTTTTACTATTATTTTTAATAAAACCACTACCACCACCATCTTTAAAGTGCACTGGCATCGCACAGCACACAGACGCCTTAGCGTTTCGCCTCCATCCAAACGCAGCCGCCGGGGATCTTTAACGTGCACTGGCATCGCACAGCACACGGGCGCCTTAGCGTTTCGCCTACATCGAAACGCAGCCGCCGCGGTCGGGTTCGAACCCGGGAACTCTGGATCAGTAGCTTTGCGCAGGAGAATTTTTCACAATCCGGACAGATAAATACAAAACACCATGTATAATATCTTTGTTTTTTTCGCCACAGTAGGTACGAAGGCAACGAAGGGCTGAAACGTACACAGTTTAGCAGACGATATAATGCGCACATCGCACTGCATACACATAGAAAGCGTCCGAAGCAGAGCAGAGTCGACACCGCGCGTTGGTTTTGCGATAATACAATACAGTCAGCGCTGTTACAGTGCAAATAAATAAGCATAAGAAGCGATTAACGCAGCCACTGCCGTGAAGCAAGTGAGCAGGGGGATAAATTTGGAACCGGAAGTAGCTATAGCAGACGACATTCCCATGATCCTCTGAAATTGAAAATTGGTTTTTCAGGAAAGGAAATGGAGCAGTAACTGTCTCACATATATCTCGGTAGACACCCGAACCATGCCGTAAGGATAAAGGAGGGAGTAAAAGAAGAAAGGAAGGAAGAGCTGCCACTGAATATGGAAACGCACTTCACCCATTTGTCCTAGAACTGGTCAAACAGGCTCTGAAAGTATGTAGTGTCGTTTCGAAGGCGATGTATAGTTAAAACACCTACACATGGGAGCATAGAGTTTCTGGTGGCTCTGCACTTCATCAACTATGGACTCCCGAGGCATGCCGGGAAGACAGCGCTTCGGGTGCTACGGATTGAATTTTTGCGGTTTTTCAGTTTCGTTTTCACCACTTAGTTTTTACTGATATTGCGTGCGCTTTTTGGTGGTTTAGTTAGTTATCCATGCAGCTACGCATGCAGTTCATTTTAGATCCGAAGCATATCCAAAGGCGCTTGACTCGAAGTTAAGCCGCCGCGGTGCCTGAGTGGTTATGGCGCTCGGCTGCCGGCCCGAAAGAGGCGGGTTCGATCCCGGCCGCGGCGGTCGAATTTCGATGGAGGTGAAATTCTAGAGGCCCGTGTGCTGTGCGATGTTAGTTCACGTAAATGAACCCCAGGTGGTCGAAATTACCGGAGCTCTTCACTACGGTGTCCCTCATAGTCCGAGTCGCTTTTGGACGTTAAACCCCCATAAACCGGCTTGACACGAAGTGAGCTGAGCACAGGCTGCACAGTGTCCGGTGCCTGTTAGGCCTGATGTCCGCCCCCCCCCCCCCCCCCCCCCCCCCCTGGTGAGAGCCTTACGCAGCAAGCTGGGTTTGCTCAGCGGGAACCTGTGCTACCTGTGCATTGAAAGGTGAAAGAAGAGAACAATTTTTTTTGTGAATTGAGAACTTCGCAGTCTGCTGCCGTGATCACAATGAACATTCCTCGTACGAGTCTCGAAGACACCCTTTTTAAAAGCGCAAAGTACTATGACAAGCGCAACTTATGTCCGTGCTCGCCGAGGATTGCGTTTGGTTCATTTCGAAGATTGGAACTGTACATTTTAGTTCTCAAAACCCCTGTCCAAGCTTCGAAAAGCACTGCCCCGCGAGTTATCAAATAAACGTTCTTTTTTATGTTCTGTTTTCGTGCCTTATACCTAGCGCTGATTTTCATTCCATTCTTTCCTTGCACATCTTTCTGTGTCCTTTACCTGCGTTTTCACAACTGCTGAGCCCCATCCCTTACCTGTAGGTACATCGTTCTTAGCTTTCGTGTTCCGTTCGTCCATTTTGTGTTAATATTTTTCATGTAGAGATACCTGTACACCTTTCTTTTTTTGCCCACCTTATTTCCTCCATTTCGGTTAGTCGCTGGTCATATTTCAGTTTGCTTATTGCCTTTCGAACCTGAAACGACGCCCAGCCCATATGTCTCCCTGGACTCCCTCATTCGGACTCCAAGGCTAACCTGCCTACATTTCTTTGTCTAATTTCTAGGCTTGATTGCACTTCTTATTTCATGCACAGGACTGCATTTCCGAACGTGAGGAATGGTACCATAATTCCTATCCATACACCTGTGACAGTGCGCAGTGCGTCTGCGGAGGGCAGCTATTTCCGGCGACATCTTCGCTTTATGGGACCCTGGAGGCGCCTGAGCAAGAGTCTGTAAGGCACCAGGAACCGTTGGGTGTCGGGGGCCAACGGCCATCAGGGGTCCGAATGCCGACAGCCTGCAGGCCGCCACCCTTGTTCGCACGCCGACAAGCGTCGAATTGGTCAACCACACCCCGCAGGAGGACAGGGGCGCCGGCAGGAGGGGAAAAGACCCCAGCCGGCGGGAGGTTCGGGGAAGACCGTTGGGAAGACGGGGAATGCCGCAGGCGCCGAGAGGAGAGCGCGAGGGAGACGCTCCAGCCTGGGAAGAAGGATCGCCCGAATGGACGGGAAATAAGAAAAAAAACGATAAAAGCTGGTCAGTGGAATGACGAGCAAGGCCAGAGACGACACCGCTGGGAGTCGTTACTCCGGCGCTCGAAGCGCCCAAGCGATTGATGAGAAGCTGAGCCTCAGCGAACGAACAAGGTCAGCTCCGCAGTCCCTCCGTTACTCGATAAAGGCTCCGACGCCAACGCATGCAGCTTTTGTAAATGATGAATGTAAATCATGATGTAAATCATGTAATGATGTAAATCATGAATATATCCGTTTTGTTCCAACTGGGTCTAGCGATGTCTCTGCCTCTCCGTCCCGAGTGGACCCGCTCAGGCATGCTTGCAGGTAAGGAACGACGCGCATGCTCAGAGCGCCGGTCTCACATCAGGCACGCGGTGAGCGCCGATGCGCTCCGGGCTGCTTCGGCAACCGTGCGGGACAGTCAAGCGACTATTGTCACCGTACCGGTAGTACATGAACGGGGAGTGAAAAACGAGCGCTTACGTAAGCAATCATCTTGTGTTGAAAGAAAACAAACTGAGTTAGAAATGTGTCAACTGCCTGGCAGCGTAATTAGCAGTAATATCGCACGCAATCCCATCGACATTTATTCTACCGGTGAGACCCATTTCGCCGGTTTTCCCGTGGAGTTGAAATTGGTTTTTGAGTGGTGCGGTTCTTCACCACGCTTGCACATGCGGATTCACAGTCCTTCTACGCGTCATTGTTCGTTCATGAGGGGCCTTAGGGTAAACAGGCACACCGTATCACAGATTCCGACCCGTCGACTTGTGGGCGTCGGCGGCAGTGACGCCGCCAAGGGGGTGGGGCGAGGGCAATTTGTCAGGCACGTTAAAAATTTTCCGTGTTCTTTTTTTCCCTAACCTGCGACGATGAATTCATGGTAATCGAGTATGTGAAGCTCCCATAGCTGTTTTTTGTTTTTGTTTTATTTCATTTTCATGGAGAACATCGCCACAGAAAACATCATGCCTTCCCACATATGACATGTCCCCCCTCCCCTTTGTTTTCTGCGCCACCTTAGATTATACTGGTGCCGTCCATGGTAGCCGGAAGTATAGGAGACAGGAGAAGTGCTCCCTGCCCGTTCGCGACTAGTGATGAGGAAAAAATATATTTAAAATCTCAGCTTTTTTGTCAACTCCAGCCACACACATGCACCCATAAACGCGCAGTAACTACTTTACTCACGGTGGAAACATCAACAGCACCACGAAGGAAAATTCTCATCTTTAAGCAGCGCGAAACACAGGATGTAGAGGAAGAAACACGAGACGAATTACCAGGCTAGGGTTCTATGCTTTTCCTTTTTGTTAACTGAGTTCAGTTGAATAGCCACCCGATTCTTGGCCGATCCCCCAGTGTGGGTATGTGCCATCTTTTGATAGGCTAACAACAACAACTATTCGGTTCCTTGACTTAGTCATCTCCCATGAAACAGGAACGTGTTGGGAATATAACCCTAGAACAGCTAAGCCGCTCCTAAGTTACAATTCAGAGCAATCAAAACTAGACAAGGCGGGGATAGCGACTTCGTGTCTCAAGGCTTCATTGCGTAAATCGTGCTCCCACAGGGTTGATACTAGCTTCAAGGGGCAAGTTCAGAGGCTTAGGGACGCTGGTTTTCCAGATGTGGCTCTGGCTCAAATATCGGAAAGGATATTGACTAGGGGCGATAGTCTCGCAAAAGGAAAAGAAAAAGAAGGCGCCCTAACAAGAATAGTCGGGATTCCGTACGTACATGGTTGGTTTGGTTTATGGGGGTTTAGCGTCCCAAAACGACTCAGGCTATGAGAGACGCCGTATAGTGAAGGGCTCCGGGAATTTCGACCACCTGGGGTTCTTTAACGTGCACTGACATCGCACAGTACACGGGCCTCTAGAATTTAATAATAATAATAATAATAATTGGTTTTGGGGGAAAGGAAATGGCGCAGTATCTGTCTCATATATCGTTGGACACCTGAACCGCGCCGTAACGGAAGGGATAAAGGAGGGAGTGAAAGAAGAAAGGAAGAAGCGGTGCCGTAGTGGAGGGCTCCGGAATAATTTCGACCACCTGGGGATCTTTAACGTGCACTGACATCGCACAGCACACGGGCGCCTTAGCGTTTTTCCTCCATAAAAACGCAGCCGCCGCGGTCGGGTTCGAGCCCGGGAACTCCGGATCAGTAGTCGAGAGCCCTAACCACTGAGCCACCGCGGCGGGGCTCTAGAATTTCGCCTCCATCGAAATTCGACCGCCGCGGCCGGGATCGAACCCGCGTCTTTCGGGTCAGCAGCCGAGCGCCATAATTACTCAGCCACCACGGCGGCTCCGTACGTACATGGAATGTCACACCGGTTGAAGAAGGTAGGGGCGAGATACGGGGTAAAAGTATTTTTCACAGCCAAGAATAAGCTGAGCAGAGTCTGCAGTGCAGTAAGAAAGAAGATCGCGGGCCGGGATGACCGAGGGAGGAACAGATGCACAGTTTCACATAAAAAAAAACCGCTCGTCGACTGCGACACTGGAGTGGTTTATTCTATCCCGCTTTCCTGCGGCAAGACGTACATCGGCCAGACAGGCCGCTGTATAAACGCGTTTGAACATCGAAGATCAGTAAAAGGCGCAGTTTCGTCGAACCTTGCTGTGCACTGCCAGAAATGTAAAGATTGTTTCCCCCATTTGGACCGGACAAATATCTTGTTTAGTCACGCGGACCGGACCTGCAGGGAGTTAGTTGAGGCGTTTCGGATAAGGCAGGAGTCTGAAACATGTGTCGCTTCGCCTTCTATCAATCTCGTGGAAAAAGAGATTCACTCTCTCGGCGAATGTGTGGCGACAGATTGATAGCAGGTGCATGTCATATGTTAAGATTGCTGGTGTGCTTTGTTAAAATGAGGCGATTAACCTCCCGCTGCGTGCACGTACGGTTTTACGGACTATCGCGATTTTATGATATGGGTTTTTGTGTGTTTTTTCGGTTCTTGCTTTTGGTGTCTATATAACTAACCCTTCTAAAATAAAAGTTCAGTTGTTCGATAGCGCTCGTGTCTTCTCGTGTTTCTTCCTCTACGTCCTGTGTTTCGCGCTGCTTAAAGATGAATCCATTCCAACTCGCCCAGTTTTCTGTTCTCGTTAACGAAGGACAAGACGGAGGAGGGGTTACAAGGAGGCAGCGAGAAAGGGTGCCGTAGTGAGGACTCCTGATACCAGCGGCGACTGCCTCGAGTACTCTCATGTGCACCGACATATCGCACAGCGCACGCGCGCGTTTCGCCTCCATCGAAATGCGGCCGCAGCCTCGTGCGTAGCAGCACAATGCTAACCACGCGCTGTTGCGTGGCTCGCTGCTCTGGCGACGCGTTTCTTTCGCCAAGAAGAGCAAACTGGAATGCCTCTGGATAAAAAAAAATGGCAGTGGCTTAGCTCGGCTCTGCCAGGATATACGTAGCGAAAGCTAAGGCATAGGCTTGGCTAGCCTTGGTTAATCTTGATTGCAAGTCCAGGTTAGTCTGGTTGTCTGGCTGGTTGTTGTCACGTGACCAGTCACGCGTTTGGTCACGTGGTGCGGTGCGACCACGGTGGGAATGCGAGTACCGCGAAACTGCGAGTTCGTGGCCAATGTAGCTTTCGCTACAAAATTAAGGGGGGGGGGGGGGGGGACTCTTAAGCTCCGCCTTAAGGGTATGACGCGATAGCGTTGTGGATTACTTCCCATATATGCAGAATGTCATTTTTTACTTTACATCCATAGATACCTGGGTGTTCTCATACCTCTCCTGACCGAGTGGTGCAGCGGTTAAGCGATGCTCCACTGCCCTGCGATGGCAGGTGCTCCCAGCGGTGGGCCTTGTGCGGCTCAGGTTGCTCTTCCCGAGCGACCAATCATTAATTTAACTGCCACCTGCCACGGTGGGCTGTTTGCTCACTATTCGGTGGACAGGTTGTGATGACGCCGCAAGGTCACGTGACCTAGGTGGCCCACCTGCCTCCTAGGTTGCTCTCCGGGGACCACCTGCCACAGTCATGCTCGTGATTTTTCGCTCACAACGCCGACGCCGATTTTCTTGCTAACAGAGCTATTAACGCTATCGCGTTAAAACGGTCCACGCTACGCCTGTCTTGACAGCAAGTGCTACCGGCAGGTGGCGCGGCAATCCGCACTCTACATAGCGTATAACTCTAACCACCACTGGGCCTCCGCGGCGAGCTCTATTAGGGGCCTTAGAAATAAACCGCAGCGGTGGCCTAGTCGTTTGAGCATCCGCCTCGCATGCGGGAGGTGTGGGTTTCGATCCCCAATGCCGCCGGGTACCCACCGGTGGTACATTGGGGCAAGCTTTCCCCTGGTCTGGTGCTCGGCTTATTTAGGGTGAAATGCTTGGGAAATGGGTCTTTGTCCCCACCCTGAGAAGAAAATACATTGAACCATGGCGCTCTTTGGCCCCAGATGCCCTTGTGCCATAGAAATCCATCATCATCCCTAGAAATCAGGCCATGGCGTCAAAGAAATGCGGCGGCGCTGGCGTCAGCAGTGACTTTCGTTGTGCAGGCAAAAAGCGGGACCTTCCGCATTGGGTGCGCCACGCTTGCGTGTTTTTGGGCATAATGCACGGCGTGCCGACAAATTGTGGTGCGGTTGGTTGACCCGCAATGCAGAAGAAAGGAAGCGGCATAAGTTTCCAAGAGTTTACTCCATACAGTCAGATAGGCGCGAAAGCGACGGGCAGGGGCCGAGGGGCAAGACAAGTTCGACGACGGATCGGCTTGGCGGCTATAGCTAATTATTACCGCCGAGCTCGAGGGTTATTACGCCAAGCTCATTTCACCCCTTGGGTTATTACATTTCGTTTCTGCATTCAAATCTAATAAGTTGGTTCGTGTCTCTGACTTCGCATCGTTGCTGTTCGGTCGCGTGGTGAACAGCGCAAAAATCAAGTAACGTCTGCAACTCGTTCTCATTCTGTCGTGCTTTCAGCGTAAGTTTAGGCGCGATATTCCGTGTGCTTGGGATAGTAAGTTGAAAGCAGGGGGGGGGGGGGGGGGGCATTTTCAGATGCTATCGCCCGGACAACGTCCCGAGCATCACTTCGCGCAAAAAAAAGACAAAAAGCTGCCGCCAATCGCCGTTCAGCGTTCACACCGTGCCGCGCTTGAAGAAGCGCCGGACTCGGGTATAGTAGCACGCAAGAGGGTTTTTTTTTTTCATTTTCGCGAATTTCAAAAGTGTGTCGTTTCAACACCGGTCCAACGACGCTAGGAGCTCGACAAAATCGCGCAGTGTTATTTCCCAAATTATTTGAATTTTCACACTGTAGGTCGATCAGAACCTGGCGAACAGAGCAAATTACACGCCAAAAGCCGCTCCGATCAAGCAGTATGAATAAATCCTAAAATAAGAAGCAACATTTTATAGCATAGCAGAGTGAGCGTAAATTTTGTTTGGAGCTCGAGGAAAATGTCTATGCATGCGCTCGTGGAGCTCTAGGATCGCATTTGCCTTATTCAAAGCAGCTATAGTGTTCATTAATTTCCAAGGTCTCTGGAGTGAAGCGGCTCGGTGAAAATAGGAAGCACATTACAAGTTTCGTCGTGTGAGAAAGCTGATTCGCGTTGTGCATCACGTCGTCCTATCTTGCACTACCATCGGATATGCTTTATTGGCCCATAAGTTGAGAACTGTTGACGATTATTTCCTTCTGGGGCAGGGCCTGTTAAATGCCTAACATAAAGGCTGTTTTAATAAACGTGTTACACCACCACCACACCCTACGTCCCTCTGACGCCTCTCCAATAGCTCTCTCGTGCCTGCAGAGAGGCATATGACTGCATTGGAGGAGGTTAGTGCTGAGACATGTAGCTGCCATCTTCCACACCACCCTGAGCACTTCGTAGCGGTTGAATGACCACATATCGACTGGCGGCCCAACATCCCTCTGTTGCGGACTGCTTTCACTTTGAGCTCTCGCTCATGCCGTGCGAGGTAGTCTGCCCCCGTGGCGACAAACACCCCCAGGTACTTGGTTGCTGCTGTCGTGTTCACCGCACCTCCCTGGAGTGTCCACGCAGTCTATGGGCTCAGCTCCTCTCCAGGCCATAACCACACATTTTTTTCTTGGCTGAAGCGCAGGCGCATCCGTGTCCTCTCATTGCCGCATATGTCCTGGAGCTGTTGCAACACCTCTGGGGATTCAGCGAGCACCGAGAAGTCGACCGCAAACACCAGGGCCGGGATACGCCACACAGTCACTTGCCCCTCCTCATGTCCCACAATGTACCCGCCCAGATTGCCTCGAGCCGTTGGCTGACACCAGCCACATAGATCATAAACTGAAGAGGAGACAGAGCCAGTGCAACCTTGTCTGAGCCCCATGGGACGTGAAGCGGTGCTGCCAATACCCGTCGACGCAGTCGTACGCCTTGGAAATGGCCAGAAAAGCGACATACAGCGGATTCCAAAACTGTTGGGCAATTTCGATGCATTGCGTGAGGACGTACAAATTATATATATCTTCCATTCGCCTCCACGCCCTGAAACCAACTTGTAGTTCCCCGAGGACTCCCATTCCCTCGGCCCATCGTTGCAGTCGGTCCTTCACTACTTGCATGGTCATTCTGTACAGCACTGGCGTTACTGCGGTATCTTCCCAAATCCTGCTTATCCCCTTTCCCTCGTACAGCGGTTTGATTCGGCTCACTTCGTCTTCCGGCACGAGGGAATCTACGTACTTGGGGTCCTAGCACCTTAACCAGGCTCATGGGGACGTTGTCACATCCCACGGCTGCCCCTGAATCCACTCTCTTGGCTGCCCTCTCCAAATCCCTCTCTGTCAGTGCCCGAGGCAGCTCAGCCTCCAGTGGTTCCTTAGTAGGGCTCTGGATGAACGAACCACCTGCGGCGCCTTGCGGTGTCACGTCCACGATCCTTGGATCGCCTGAAACCATTCCGTCAGCCCCGTCAAGCAGCTAGTCGGACCCCTTAACTATCTCGGCACCTGATGTCGTATGGAGCTTGCGTCATTGCCACTCCTGCCTTGATGCGACGCCATAAACGCAGCGGCGCCGAACAGCTTTCGACAGTTCTTTCACAAACTGCTTATTTAGGCCTTGGTTTCGCCTCTGTACAAACACTGCATGTGGCTTCCTGCTTCAACCTGCGAAAGGTTTCCCGTGCCTTCGCAGTCGTCACTTCATCTCCTTGTTTGCAGATGTGATGATGCTGCCGGCTTGCTCATCGCTTTCGAGCCAACGCTACTGCCACCTCCGGAATCCACCAAACCAACCGTACCTTCGCTCGGTGGCGACCTCGGCCTCTGCATTTCTATCGTTGCCGCAGCACAGTTCGACTTCCCCACCATCACCTCGTAAGAAGTCAAGGCATGTGATCTGGGCTCCAGTTTGTCGGCCATCTCTTGGAGCTCGCTCTGAGTTGGCCGACTTGATGATACCCTCTGCCGTCTGACTGCCGGCTGTGGTCCCTACCAAAAATGAGATGGAGGCGATTGTGACCACTGCCCAGGTTGTCTGCGCCATCTTCATCTATAATCATAGACGCTAGTGTCTCAAACAGACGCTCTGTAATGAGGGCATAGTCGATACAGGAACTTCGGCCTCTACTTGCCCATGTGATGGCACTGTGACATTCAGGGGTGCAATTTCGCACCCACGTAAGGCCTAACTATTTTATGGGGTTCCTGTTTCCTAAAGATTGGTTTCTATCACTGCCATGATGTTCAGCTCACAATGCATGTTTTTTGCGAGCTCCAGCCACTTAATCCATCTCTCGCCTCCCCTGGTTCTGTGGCTTCCTTTCCCTGCGACGCTTCCTGCAGCCTTGTCTAGTCACCATGTCCTGTACTTCGTTGGCTTGCATTGCCCCTGTCAGCACTGACGGTTGTTGCCCAGCTGCCAGGTGCAACTCTATTGGTGTCGACTGCGGTACTCTTGCCTTGAGAGCTCATCTGCATGAACACCTTTCCCAAGGCCTCCATCAAGTTCTATTCGTTGAGCGCCTGCCTTTTTTACACTTGACTGGATGGGTGTGGCCTGCCATGTGGGTGACAGGTACGTTTCCGCCGGTCCATTGTTGCCAGTCTCGAGAGGGCTGTGCAGTCGCGCGTTTTATGCATTGCAGAGGACGCTTTTAAGGCGAAAGCCTTTAATGACCCATACTCCCGGCCGAGATCCTGTCCGTCCATTACATCCTGGAACACCCTCCCCCGCATCGGCGCACACCTTCCTCGCCCCTCGGCGAGAGATGGCGGCACCGAAGCGCATGCGCAGCATCATATAGCAGCAGTGACGTCACCTGCACCGGCAGGCGGAGCGAGTACGCGCTGCGGCGGTGCTCTTTCGCCGGACGTGTCGTCTGGACCTCTGAGGCGAACGGATTTCCCCAGGGTCTCCTCCCGTGAAGTGTTCGCGCCTCCTGACGTTACCGTCATGTTCAAGCACTCGCCGCGCCCGGTCCACCCTCCTGCCTGCCCTTTGGACGAGCTCAAGGACCACAGCGCGCGTTCAGCGCCGTCCGGCGCCCTTCCGCCCTTACTATAGGGCTTCCCCACCGGCCCTCAGCCGCTTAGGCGGCCGCGTCCCTACTTCAAGTAGGCCTCACTACCCGTCGGCGGCTTCGGCGGCCGTGTAGTCTACGCCCACCAGGACAGCTCCTCCGGGCCGTCGTCGTCAGCTGCAGCGGCGACGGCCCATTTTTCCGCCAAACCCCCAGCAGCCGGCACAGCGTACTACGATGACGACGGCCCGCCCACCACCTCAACGCCTGCCGTGCTAATCCCGGATGCGAGAGCGGCCTTCCTGCTGCCCTCTGCCCTCCCCGCGAGCACTGATGTGTGCGGGGCCTCTTCGCGCCGCTCCCCATGGCGGTTTCCGGCGACCTCGTCCTGCTGCCGCCATCCTGCTGCAGCCTCCAGCGGTACACTCAGGCTCGTATCCTGCGCTCCTAGTAACGACCGCCGGCCCTCACGGCGTCAGCTGCCTGACGCCCGTGCTGTGCAAACAGCCCCGTACGCTCCGCCGGAAACGGCGGTATTCAGCGTCCCTGCGGTTCCCACCTGCCGCCGCATGGTCCAGCCAACGTGGTGACCTCCTGCTGACAGCCCCGGCTGCCCTGCAGTCCTTGCTGCGCCCCTGGCTAGCGTTGCGGCTGGTCGGAGGCCATGCTGCTTGCCTCCAGCAAGCCCCCGACGCGCGCGCGCCACTCCCAGCGCGCTGCCGTTCATCCTCCCCTCCCCTGGTGCCGATGCTACTGCTGTGGTGGGCCTGCTGCCTGGTGACTTCGGAGGACCAGCTCCCGCCACGTTCTTGGATTATGTGAAGAACAGCGGCGACGGTGACAGTGCTCCCCCCCCCCCCATCCCCCACCTACCTCCCCATCACCTTCCCATGGACGCCAAGAGTGATCCCATGAATCGGGCAACATGCATACGTCGCGTCCATTATCCCCTGCCCAGAATATCTCATAGTGACAACCACCACCACCCTGTGTCGTTGCAGTCGAGTGAGTGAGTCGGATGGCTCCCGTGCGGCCCAGTGATTCCGCACGAAGCGGTTCGGACAAGCGCAGGAAGGCGGATTCCCTCAACATCAAACGGCGGAAGATCAATGAACGAATGCGTCTGTGGGCGCCATGCACAAAGTCATGAAAATAGGTAGTGGAGCGGCCAGAGGCTTCCGCCGAACACACTTTAGAATTTCCAAAGTGTCCTCCTAATTTTTTTTTCTTCAGACTTCAGCCGTTTTAAAGATTTGTACCCATTGAATGCCATTCGCGGTTGCAAAGTCGTCGGGACAGCACTGCGCGTGATCGTGGCCTGCACAAGTAATCAAAGAAATCTTAATTGGATCGCCAAGAGTGCGTTGGACGCATGCAGAGTGTGCGTTTGCGACATGTCTCTCTTACACCGCTTTCCTGCCGACCTGTAATTAAATTGTCAGTAGACGTCTTGCGTAAACGGAAAGTTTTCTTACAAATTACGAAATCTCGGATATATTCAAACCATTTCGTGGATGGTAGGTGCACGGAAGAATTGTCCGGTACCGATATACGTTGAACCTGGAATACAAACGCAGAGCAATTGATTTTCTACTTTCTCGTGTCGCGCATTGTTTAACAAGTTGATTCCATTATATGGGTACAATATGGGCACTGCAAATTTCTGGCCGCTCCTTGACGTTGTCCACCAATTCGACGACTTCCAGCGGATGTGTGTATGATGAGTCATCTGGAAAAGTGTAATTAAAGAAAGAAGATCGTACAGTAAATATAGAACTACATTCTAGACAAGACAACACACGCAATATCTCGGAACTAGTTATCGTTCCCATAGCACACTCAAGCCTTCGTCCCGACTTCGGCACCCAAACCCAATGTTCGTTTCTCAGCACATGCAGCCGAGGCTGCCGCTCAGCGCGGCCACCCACTTCGATCAAGACGAGATGCAAAAATGCCCGTCAGCGCACATTCAATACCCCGAGATGGACAAGGTAGATGTGCAGCCCAATGCCGTGGCATAGCCCAGGAGGCAAAAGGAACGTGTGATTTTGCGTCCAACGGACAGGGCGTACGGTACGCATCGAAATTTAAACAGTAAACGATATGGATGTTACTTGACCTTCTTAATTTCAAATTCTTTCATGCGATATGAAGATATACCTCACGTTTAAGTCGTGACAGGCAACATCAGGAGATTGTACATGAAATAGGCCGCCCTGCGCAATGATCAGAGCGCGACGCGGGCGGATTGCGGTGAGCCGCAGTACACCAGCATAGCGTGATCAGTAGCATGCTCACGCGGTTCCTTCGCTGTGCGGTTGCGTGCAGAGCTGCAATTACAGTAACAATTCATATTCATAACTGGAAATATGGGCTCGTTAAAAGATAAAACAAGCATCTAGGTAGTATGCGGAGCGCGGCCCTTCGGCGCCGCCTTGGCTGCTACTGCTGCTTATTACAGCTTCCGCCATGCAGCACTGATTATCTCTTACTCGGATTATGCGGTTTTCTGGCTCATTTAAACAAAACTAGCCGTACTCTCAGTTCAGGAACACCGCAAAACACTAAACTGCCGGGCAGCGTTCGCAAGCACCACGCAGCAGCCGCCGCATGCCCCCCGTTCGCACAGCCCAAGATGAAATTGAAAATTCGTTGTAGTGGAAAAGTAAAAGGCGCAGTATCTGTCTCACATCTCGGCGGGGCGGACACCTGAACCGTGCCGTAAGGGAAGGGGTAAAGGAGGTGGTGGTAAAAAGCATTTATTTAGCTATATATATACAGAGAGGTGCTAGGGGAGAGGCCCCTAGTGGGTCTCTCCCCTTACAATAGAAGGCAGAGTCCCTCATTCCGGGACCGCGTTGGTCCTGACCACTGCGCAGGTCCGCCGAACCAGGGCCTGTTGGGCCGATAGTTCCTGGCAGCCGAGCAGAGCCGCCTCCCAGTCCTCTCGGGTAGGGGAAGGGGTGATGAGGGGGAGAGAAGGATTTTGCCTGCATGCCCAAACCATGTGAAAGGTGTCGGCCACCTCCCCACAGAATGAGCAGCGGCCGTCAAAAGAAGAATCAAAGTGGACTGAGAGAAGAAAGGAAGAGGTGCCGTAGTGGAGGGCTCCGGAATAATTTCGACCACCTGGGGTTCTTTAACGTGCACTGACATCGCACAGCACATGGGCGCCATTTGCGTTTCGCCTCCATCGAAACGCGGTCGCCGCGGTCGGGTGCGCGCGCCCCAAGTATGATTGTGACGACCAGGCATGGAAACTAAAATCGTCTATGGGATGTGCTTTTGCGCCAGATCTTTTTCAATGATATGTTTTCCCGCAGGCATTACGCTGAATTAGACCAGGCGCAGAACGACGCTCGGCAACTCGCCCAGACTTGTCCACGCTTGCCCGGGCCAGCGCAGACCACCGCTGATGAGCCATCCTCCTGACGGAGCGGCTGATCCAACCGTAGTCAATCGCCGAGAGAATAAAAGCGGGCCCTGTAATGCAGCACCTTTGTACTGCCATGTATATAGTGTACATAAAGCCCTTTTCGTTTGTCCTGCCACTGTTCTGTTTCGTCAGGCATTCACCAGTCGAAGATGCACCGGTGGAGACAGCGTGAGATGCCCCAATACGAACAGTATAAGTGCGAGTTGTGGGGTGACCAGGCAAAACAGTGTAGATCAAGGTATGCTTTAATTTGTCCCGCCCGCCAGTGGTTTGTACCATGCCTGTCAAAAAACTTACGCCACTTACACTGATCCACGAACCAATGCGGCACTGAAGCATTGCAACAATGTTGCCTCAAGTTCTTAAAATAACTGTTTTTAAAAACTGATAATCGCCTCCTCCATTCTAAGAACTTATGCTTAATGTATATGATGAAATGCATTCGTTCTACGCAATTTTCCGTCAATCTTCAAAACCGTTTGATAGTCCTTTTAAGGACAATGAACGCTGAACAAAACGTGTCATAAGATGGCAGAAATGAAAAGATCAGGCCCCATATTGTAAGAATTGAATACTGCATATCGAAGAAACAAGGATTTTTAATTTTAATTTGGCATTGAAAATCGCATTAGAAGCCATCTTACAGTGAAACCCACCATTATTGGCGTATCCTGCCACATGACCATACATAGGTAGAATGACCATACATTGATAGAATTTGTTTCATACCCAGCAATTATTGACAAAAGCATTTTTTAATGGGAAACAGTTTATGAATGCAATTTTTTATATATTGGAAGATTTCACTATATAACAATCAATATATCCGCAGATCTCCCGTCGACAGGCTTGAATATTTTGCTATTAACGTTTTTGCTATCGTCAAAAGCGTTTCGCATTGCCATAGAAAACCATAAACTGCTCAATGCAAGCGCACTATAAATGAAAGATTTTGCTACACATCGGAAGAATGAACCATTACCTGCAATATTTCTATAACAGTACCTTAGTCTTCTGATATTCAAAATTTTTGTCCAAGAATCTTGGGACATTAAGTGTAGTTTTTTTTCCTTTCAGAGGTGTTCGTCATGTTTTATTATAGTTTACTCTCTCCAATGCCCCCTTCGATGAAAAGCAACGCTTCCTTCGCATCGTTGACCACATGCTGATTTTGTTACTAGATTGTGCCACTGTGTTTTGCATTTCTTGGATTGAGCGGCAACCACGGCCCACTAACACTTTCATCGACAAGGCGTACATCATTGTGTCATAACAGATTTGGGTGTGGCAACTAAAACAGATGCTATTCTATACTAAAAATGTCTAACTTTTGGTACAGTACTTTTGCCAACATGCAATCACTATCATGCTTGCCTATCATAATTTCCAGAATTGGGATACTCAAAAACGGGAGCATGCACCAATTGAAAAATTCGCAGCCAAATCTTCTACAACGCTTCCATCAAAACCGTTGCGGAATCCAGCACCTTAGACAGCAAGCTTTTCGTTATGCTGAAAAAAAGTGGGTGCTTAAAATTCAGTGTTTGGTTCTTTAACAAGTAATATTGTTGTACCCCTAATATCAGGGTAGCACTGCTCTTGGCACAATATCAAAATCCAACATTTAGATATTCACATACGTACACACCAACACTTTACAACAGCACACTTCACCTGGTTGGTATTTGCTGCTCTTAATCAATGTGCAACTTTTTATGGCAAGATGTCAGAAATATAGAAGGCATACGTTGTATTGTATTTTAGTGACTTTTATCTTCTTGCCACATCCCCACACGATTAATGGATATCTACATGTCCAGTACCTGCCGCGGGGCAGTGGTTAAGGCGTCTGCTGAACCTAAACTTGCGAGATCGAATCCCGGCTGCACTTTGAGAGGCGAAATGCAGAAATGTCTGTGTGCTGTGCAACGTCAGCAATGTCCGTGCATGTTAAAGAACTCCGGGTGCACAGTCCAATTAACCCCTAGCCCTCCCCTATAGAATCCCTCATAGCCCTTTCTCAAGTACAATGAACCATGCATCTAGCCCAAATAAAAGTTCTTCTAAATTATACCTCATAGCCCACGTGCAGCATCGGAACATTAAACATGTACCACACACACACACACACACATATGCGCCCACATGCATGCATGTGCCAAAAGTAACCATGCAACGAGGTTTGCTTCTCAGCCATACACAGTGGAGCCCTTATGGCATCCCTTAAGACCAAAGGTCCAGAAAGGTGAGGACAAGGATTCTCGTTACCTTACACAGATTTAGAGCTATAGGCGCCATAAGCGCTAAACTACATGTCGAAGAAACAAAACCTGTTGCTTGAGTACTTTTCACAAACACGGTACATACACGTCCAGTTTTGTGTAATGTGGAAACTTAGGCTTGCTGATAATGATTTGGATGTCCGATTTGGGGATATCCAGATTATAACCAGCCGTTGCATCAGCATATATATCCATCACTTCAGCTTCACAAGCATGCATAATCTTTTCTGCAGGCTCTCACATAAATGAGAATCTCTTGACATGAACATCGCTGTAGCATATTTGCAAATCTCCATTTGGCTTCCAGAAATCGACAAGAATGTCCTGCGGACGTACTCCACACGGTCAATATTGTTTCAGCACAAGCATACGCTTGAAAGCGTGGTGAGTGTCCCACGGATATTAAGTCGGAGATTTTCAGACAACCCCCGGTCCATACCCTAAGTTGTTCACCATTCAAAGGGAAGAAAAAACAGGCAAGCCTCGCGCAAGGTCAACATGCACAACGGTAACTGCTAGATCCCAGCTTTGAGAAAAATAAAATTTCGCTTCAGACTGATTTCTAAGCCATGCTGGCGTAGAGTTGTTTCCTGTAATCCTGTAGGGTTTGTCTCTAAAGTTGATCAGTCCTCTGACGGCACAAAACAAAATTTATCACGTCCCTTTTGAACACGTGCTCCAGGCGACGTTATTTCACACTGTCTCTATACAACCAACGAGGTGGGGCGCCTCCCAAGCCTGATAGAGGTTAATATTACACTGCATGTGCGGGCTCCACCTTCAGCGGAGAGCGAGATATCGGCACAATGCAAAGCCAAGCTCCCCCACGGCTCTGGGGCTGCTAATGAGAAGCCTGTCAAAATTTTCTACTTCGAACTAGAATGTCACATCATTCCCCGAAATTCTGCCGAAATTCATTCTTTCTCGTGCATGCTAAAATCCTTGCAACATAACATAAACATATATGCACTGCTATGGTCTGCGCTGCGCATCGCACTTCACGACAAACACATAATCACAGCAAACACGGTAAAACCTGCAAAAACCGAGATAACCGAGAGCCAAGGCGTAGGTCAACTAAAATTGCCAATGTTGTTAGCGCGCGCGCGTACGAAGGTACGAAGTGACTGCACAGCTGCTACTGCTGCACATCGTCGGGTTGACGACGAGAACCTGTGTGTTCAAAAACGGTGGTACTCAGGAAGAAAAAAAAACATTTATATATTTATAAAAACATCACTGAAATCTTAAGCGCCAAATAAAGGAATATCTGCAATCAAAAGTCGCCTATAGTAGCAGACGAATGCGGAGAATTCAGAATTACTGCGCAAGTTTCAAGCATGAACGTATTCCTCGTTCCACTATTCACGCTTTGGCGCCCGTCGCATTGTTCACTATGTGACATGAAAAGAGGAAAACGCATAAAATGGAAAAGAAAATGCTATCACTTAAGCTTCCCTGCCGGAATCCGCTCCTGTTGCGTGCGTCGGTATATCTCTTTAACCTTTTATTGTAAACTTGCATTCAAACAGACGCCGTTACTGAATGCGTCAAACTAGTGAACGTAAATGAACAATACTAACGATAATAAACGCCAGTTTTTATCCTATACTACCTGTTATTTCTAGTGGACGCACTGAAAAAGCAATAAATAATGCGCAAAAATCTGACCAATGGCTAGCCTCGCTGTCCGACGCATCTCTGCTCACCGCCATTTTACCCCACCCAAGGCTCCGTGGAGGACTGTTATTTTCTTGTTATATTTATACCTAGTATTTATTCATAGATATTTATATTTCAGTTTGATCTGGAATGGTGTACTGAGAGAAAAGGCAGAACTAGCCGAAATGCAGTCCACTGTAGCGCCAGGACAGTTTTCAGCGAGGTGAAACGGAAATTTACAAACTTCGGGCATGTGTTTATTGTACGAGTCCGTAGAAATATTCTCATCGACTAAGGGCTGAACAAAAACGGGGTGGGTTCCATAAAGAACCCGCCGTTGGACCAAACTGCGTTCAAGCTGGAACTGATGGAACTGGAGAATATTGTCGCCAACACGGTTTACCTCAAGGCCAGGGAAGGTTGGTGTTTTCGTCTCCGTAGGCCAGGTGCATGCATTCTGCACGTTCTCTTGCGAGGGTGGTGGTTGGGTGCGAAATGCCGGCTGTAGGCCACCTTTCGTGCCGACATCGGCCAGCTTGCCTCCGGGCCTTTCTTGGCGATCAGACTTCACGCGTGCGTCTATCTGGCGCGAGCGGCTCGTTCACGGCGGCCTCGCGCAGTTTCCGAAATGAAATGCTCAGCGCTGCTCGGCGTGGCCCCTGTGATCGGCGAGCGCCGGTCAGCGCGCTGAAAATGCTGCCGCTAGGAATGCGCCACAAAGCCCAGTGCCTCAAAGCATTTCGTTTTCTGGCGCTGTGTTTCGTGCGTCGCGTCGCCGGGCAGAAAGCAAGCCACGGCCGGCCATTTCGGCGGCCCTGAACTGCCGCCGTTTGTGCTGCTGTGGTTTCCACGCAGGGATCCACTGTGTAGTCTACAGTGCGCGCCGCCTTGGTTTTAGCATCTGCGAGCCTGGGGCTTTTCTCCATACGTTGCCGCAGCCTGAACGTGGGTAACGTTGGCGGCGCATTTGTGAGAATCTCAAGGATCCACCGGCGACAACTTTTTCCTGTTGCGCGGTGGGCGCAAACGCTCAGACGCATTTCTGCGGAGCAGACGCACTTGGCTTCGAACAACGCTGCCCAGAGCATGCACGCACAAGAGCATTGCCTATAGCGCCGTTATCTGTTCGCACTACTATTGAATCGTGAGAGGAGCAGGGAAATCGGACACTGAGCATGCTGACGCACACCTGGGATTGCATGTTGGAGTTTTGTCAAGAACTGATGCGTGTTCTAACCCGACAGGTGGTGCAGACTCAAACAAAGGCAAGAGCAAAAAATGGAAGAAGATACTGCAGTTTCCGCACATTTCACAGTGCGTATATCTCAGGGACAAAGTTGGTAAGCAACTCCATGTCGGTGTGCTTTTGATTGCCTCAAACAGGGGCACTCGGGGCTCCTCAGCATTCTTGTAAGCAGTTTCCTGATATTTGACATTGGCTGTAATTTTTAAGTGCAGCAGCTGCTAGCTCATGTTGCCAAGTTTTGTGGGATGTGGATGTTTGTTCCATACTAGCCTGTAAGTACTACGTGAAGATGTTTGCTAATGCTTTGCTGCATCATTTGAGACTGTGTCATTCTCTGGTGATTGAATTCAGTGTTCCTTCCTTATCAGGAAGTAGTGCAAGAGTGTGGGTACTGTTTACATTCACTTTATTTTCCACTGCATCCATGCTCTTGACTTTTGGCAGCATGGCCTTTGTGCTCTCTTTCTTAGCTGCCTCAAAAATGAGCAGCTAATTTCAGTGCAGTGATATTGTAATGGTTATTGCACTTGTCATACTTTGCAGTATATCATTAAATGATGGCATCATGTTCCTTTTGTGCATACCATTCAAAGAAAAGTATGCTAACTTTTGTTTTTGAAGCTGCAGGAATTTCAGCCAAACGCAATGTATCTGGAATGAACTGCATCGTTTGATATGCATTCTATTATTATATCTGGACTAATCAGCATATTTGTAAAATTGATCATTTACATTTGCGTTGGTGTTTTCTCATGTGTTCTTGAGTGCTGCACATTTCTAGGTCAGGTTTAAAAAAATATCGTAAGTTCTGGTCCCTCTTTCTAAAAGCTTTTCCTTTTTTTGCTGTCTGTTAATTTAGCATGATTCAAGGGTTATCTTTGCATTGAGTCATGTTTTTATCTGTTATGCAGGTCTCAGGTTGGATCATCTTTGTATGTGTTTTAAACGACATCAGTCACTAGGTAGCACAGTTCACAACACACTGATTTTGATGATTATAGATCCACATTCTTGGATTTTCTTGACATTGAAAATGATGTGATTATGAAGATTTCTGTGGTGTAGGCTGTCACTTGTTTGCGTTGAATGTGCTAATGAATTTGTGGGTCTAATTAGCCTGACGATGAAAAGCTGCAGAGTTATTTGTGTCACTGAAAGTTTGGATTAAAAAGAAAAAAAAACTCAACTTTTTCTTCTTTTTTCTTCTGACAGTGTACATTTTCAGCAGACATGCTTGGTACCTGACCCAGTGTATCAGTTTTCTAGCATTCTTTGAGGCATAGGTGTTTATTGGTCTTGGTAGGGACTTTTTTTTTCTTGTTTGGGATTGCAGTGAGTCATTATGGAACCTTGTAAAAATTGTTGAAGTCCAGTTGGACAAAAGTGCCCGAAATATGAAGTTGTGTAAGAGCATCTATGCACTCACAGTGAACTAGGAATGAGACAAGCATAAGTGTTTCAAAAAATTATTAAACTTTAAAATACGTTTTCAGGAACCCCATGCAGTACTTGAAGTCTGCTATTCAGATGCTGTAGATTTTAGCCTATTTTGCAACATTCGTTGCTCACAGTTGACATGTCCATGCAAAAAAGTCATTGTGTTTAAAAAGCAGAATGTTTGCTCTTTGAATGCAGTGTAATTACGCGTTGCATGCACAGCCACCTGCTCTTTGTCATTGTTCTCACCATGTTGAATGAATTTTTGCAAAAATTTTTTAACCAGTTTATTTTTATGACAAGTCTTTAGGAAACTAAATAAAGGCTCCTCAGCTATGCAGTATGCAGTGTGTTCAGTATCATAGAGTTTGTCTTAAAGAGACACTGAGGACAAATTGAGGTTAACCTGTATCGATGGGTTACTGCATTCTGCTGACAAAGACACTGCTTTCACTGAAAACGGAGCTTCTATAAGCTAGAAAAGGCCAAAAATGAATTACAGAGGTTGCCTTCACCAGCCAATTTCGCAAGTAAGCTGCAGTGTGTCGTTACATCACCATTGACTGTTCATGGAGTCCTTTTCAGCGTAGACGTTACAAGATTCAGGCAAACTTTTAAATGCAATTTTCTTTGCTAGAAATGTGTCTTTTTACTGCCAGAAGAACGTCACCATACCCAGAAAGTACCACATAATTTTTACAAAGATCAAAAATCGGATGGAGTTGTCCTCGGCATCCCTTTTAAAGGACCGAAAACTGCCCAAGACATACTATGAGATTACATTAAAAATTAAATGTTCCGGTCTCATATGGGCAGATTAAAGCATTGTAATAACAATGAAACATTATAAATTCAATTTGGCATTGAAAATTGCATAAATTAAGCTAGCTACATTGTGTAGTGAAATATGACATGTTGTTAAGTAAATAAATTTTTTTACTTTAAAAGTGTTATATTTTATTACGGGTTACTCTCCCTTCACATTGCCAACTTTAAGTACTTTGTGTAGTTGCAACTGATGGTACCACATTGTTCTCTTGGTTGCAGTGGTAGCATGGTTCACTTATACTGTCATCAACAAGACGTATGGCTGTGCCATAATGGGTTTGTGTGTGGAAATGGAAGTTAACGTATGCTACACTAAAGGTGTTTAATTGCAGTCTAGCGTGCTGGGGTGAATTTTCAGCACTGTGCAGTTGCCATCGTGCTCACTGGTCATTGCTTCCAGCATTGGGGTATACGTAATGAGTGTTTCCATTAGTATAAAAGTTCTCCGTGAAGATCTGTACCATTTCTAAAACAACTCACAGAATTCGATACCTATGAAATACACCTGATGGTTGTGTTTGCCCATGCTCTTCATGAAAAAATTGTATGGTGACTGATCAATGTGTCATGTTTGCATTTGTTGTAAGTGTACACCAAAATAACTAGGATATTTCTCTTCTCTGTAAAACTAGAGCCAAGAAAGAAGCATTCAGACGTAGCGCTGTCTCTTTTGCTTGCTGTATACTTAGCTTTTTTTTTTTTTATTCTACACAAACAACTAGCCCAATACTCGGTATTAGTTCACTTTGCTATGGCACACTGTTATAATGAAGGTATGATGAATTAAGGAAACTTCAGTGCTACTGAGGCATTGGCACAGTGTTAGAGAAAACAAAGCTGCCTGTGTGAAATTTAACATGCGTGAATACGTTGCACAAAAGAACGCTACAGTCACCATTGAACAAGACATGCCGTGGCACAACTACAAAATACTATGCTGAATCGCTTAAGGACTTTGGAAAAAAAATCTACCATTCACAAGCTGTAATATCCTAGGTCAAGGAAGAGATAGCATGAGCTTACTGTGAGGGCATCCCTGAGACAATAGATCACTTCCTGCTGTTCTGCCGCCGCTTTTCTCATTTGAGGAAGCGTCTTTTGCAAATTCCATTTCATCAACTGGGCTTGCCTGTGTCTTCCGCGGTTGTTCTTTCCATTGGCGCTTCTTTGCTTGGACGAAGCGACAGGAGTGTGCGCTCTGCTGTGCAAAATTTTCTTCAAGAAACGCAGCGACTCCCATTCTAATTTCTTTTTCCCGCCCTCAGTCGGTATGACATTGCAACATTACAGGCATTGTGTACTATTATGCACATTAAGCAATTGTCCCGTCTTTGATCTCCAAGTTAACAGGACCCCTGTCCTTCCCTCTTCCAATCTATCAGACTACATACTATTACCACTCCTTTTCCCGTCAAAACTTTCCTGTATCCAGTAATTAACCGCCTGTGTCTTGGCCACTCCCCCGTAGTGGGTATGTGCCAGCAACGTCTGAGGCCTTCCTTCCTTCCTTCCATTGGCTGATCTGGGGACAGTGGTCGAAAACCAGAAGCCAGCCTCTCTGTCAACACCAAGAAACATGAAGTGTTGACTACTGGCTGGACCAGTAACTTTTTCTCCATTGGGATAATGGCTCAGTAGGACTGGGTTCGATGACAGGAGCAGCAAAGTATGCTGAAACTAGTGGCCGAGGTAGGTTGTCAGAGACAAAGCAGCAAGCAGTGACCACAGCAACAGTTTAGCCAGATGTCTGAGAAAGGTGGCTTAAGGCCCGAGCACCTGACAAGCCAGCATTTCCATCTTCATAGCTTGCAATGCCCTTATATGGCACAACACCATGTACACCACGTGCAGTTTGAGTCTGAGGTCGTCCACCCTTGACCTCTTCTTTCTAGCTTAAGCTTCGCTCCTTTTCTTTCTCTTCTTCCACATTATCTTTTCCCATGTCACAGAGTTAAGCAACACTGTGGTGCTCAAACCACACCCATTCCCAGGGGACAAACATGACTTAATAACGGAGTCGGTCACATTCCCTGACAGTACTTTGTTTCTGCAGATAGGCACTGGAAGCTTCGGACACATAATGGAGAAAGGGAGGGTACATGGTCATGGTTGACGAGCTCAAAAAAAGACAATAAGATGACAACACGACACAAGCGCTCTTTTTTTTTTGCTCATTAACCATGAATACGTACCAACTAGCCCAACTTCTTACCTTAAGGGTACATATTCCTTTCAGGTCTCCTTCTGCCCCATTCTGTTGAACTTTTCATTAACTTATTGCAACGAGAGCAGATGGCATACTTTTTTCACAGTGCATCATCAGCTTCTGGCCCTGACCTTTAGGCCATTAGAAATCCAAAACACTGTCAAGTGTCTGCTAGACTCAAAGCTTGCTAATAGTTGTTTTGGTGTGCATGTTGGTGTTCTTTTGGTTTGGTAGCACTGTAATCTTATCATGCAGGTATGTTGTCATTCATCTTTTCAATTTTGTGAGTTCCCTAAAGTTGGTTGAAAAAAAAAGTTGGTTGCTGTAAAGTGTTTATCAGACTTGGCCTGGTGTTACCTAAAACTTTCTATTTGAAAACATAGTTATTAACTCAGTGATTATATAGTTGGCAACTAATCTTGTTGTTTAATAGTAACTAAACAACAAAAAATGCAGCTTGTGTAAACATCTGTGAACATAGTTACTAAAATTTGCTTGAAGCACTTCATAATTTTGTTGCAGTAGATGGGATGGATTGCACATGCTGCTGCATAGCATGGGGAATAATGTATATGTTGCGGTTTATCTTCATTCAAAATTTGTTTCTTGTATAGCACAGTGTTCTTATTTGCCTGGGTCTAGCAGATCCTGCTGACATTTTTAGTAACATTGGCTGGTAATAGCATTTCCAGTGTTGCTGTTGAAGTTTATAATGTGATATTCACAAACAGCACAGCAGGGCCATGATGCAGGTTTTGGATTTGCCTGTGTGATCTGTCATCAGTGCTGTTCAAACAAATGATGGGATCTTTTCAGACAAGCCTGTTGCGGGAGGCGCATGTTTGTCATTTTTCATGCCATGTTTCTCGCTGTGGCTTATGCTTGTCTCTGCTTGCAGACATCTCTTACGGGTACATTGTGGAGCAGCAGCCTATCGGCAGGCTCCTCTTTCGGCAGTACTGCCAGACAAAACCCCATTACTGCAAGTGCAACAGCTTCTTAGATGCTGTGGTAAGAAGTACTGCTTTTTTTTTTTTATGGTCTACATTGCATTCAAAACTAAAATATTTGTTTTTTTGGGAGTTTCTTCTGCAGTGAGCTTGTTTTGCACATGGTGGTGTGTAGCACAGTGCTTCCTATGCTACAGCCTTTCACATCTTGTATTCAAAAACATGAAAGCCCTCAAACCTTTTTTCAGTCTCTATCGTTCAGATTGTCTGTTGTGACTGAGTGGCTCTTCACGGAAAATGTTACCATTGATTGGCAGTCATGTGAAAGCCGAGGAGAGCACGCTCACAAACACTTCATTGAGAAAGAAATGTGCAGCATGATGCTGTATGATAGCAAAGAGATTCAAACCTGCCCCTGTACCTTTGGGCATGCTACCCAGGGCGGTGTCCATGGTCAAAATGAACCATATCACCGAAATCATGGAGTGGTCTGTTGGTAAACCATTTTTAACCGTATCAGAGTGGTGAAGAAGTAACTTTCGAACACTTTTTGTCAATTTTGAGCCGGAAAAAATTGTACGAAACTTGTGCCCTTGTCAAAGCTGGCTACATTTACTTGTCATTCGAGTTAGGGATCTCTTACTTAGAGGCTCTTTTACTCCGTAAAACTGGAGAATGCTTTGTTGCTTCGACATTGTAGAGTCTAAGGCCTTGCTACATTAAGTAATCCTATGCCATGTGCTTGTGTATTCTTCAAAGTATTGGCCTATTTTAAAATGTACAAAAATTGCACTCATGCATTTTTTTTTTTCATAGTCTTCAGCCACATCTTGTGCGATTCTGTCAGCGCACATGTTGCTGAATGCAATGTTTTTTTAACTGTCTTCAATTTTTTGCAGTTGTACTGTTTTGAATATCTCTGAAAATCTCAGTTGTGAGCACATTGCATTCAAGAGTGTGCACTGCTTTCACTTGAAGGCCTTTCAAAGCTCAGTATAGTTAGCAGCCATCTGTTGACTTGATACGTTGCCAGATTAGTTGCCATTCAAATCTCCTGTGTAACACCAGTCAGGTGGCCGTTGAGCTGGTAAGGCTGTCAATTCAAAGGCCTTTGCATGCCTCAGTGGCATGCATATTTATTTTATCTAATGTGAATGGTTGCAACCATAAAGTTAAAATATTGTAAGGTTTTAACGTAGTTAAACTGAGTAGATGTGCGAAAGCATGTGTTTAGCCTGACAGGCTCATGGTTTTGCTTTGCTGGGTTGCCGGCACATCTGGCGACGATATTAGACTCGGGTTAAGCTCTGGTCGAGGTTAAACTGATCTAATCTGTTCGCACCGCAGATGGAAGTTGATGAAGATGACGATGTGCAATGCACAACGCAAGAGTGTGTTGCAGTTTAACACGAGGTGTGATCGGCTGCAGTGATGCATAGTGCTCTTATGCACTGGCCAGCGAAGCTGAGCTGTTTGCGCCACCGCGGGTTATAAACCCTGTCGCTTCAATATTTTCCTTATTTATTTATTTTTCATTTACTTATGCTATGCTCTTGGCACAAACCCACAAACATTGCAAGATCTTGCTTGGGGTTTACCCATCGGAACAGTGCTTTCGCACTAGTATGCCAACTCCAGAGTCAAAACGGGGGGCACTCTTCCATACACACCCTCTGCATTTTTGCAAACCATGATGGCTGTCATTATGATACAATGTCCTGTCATGCAAACGTTCTATTAAAATACGAGCTGCTGATCAAACCCTTGAGGGTGACCATGGTGGTACCATGATGGCACCATAGTGGGTCAGTACAACCTCCTCTGTGCGTATAATTCCCTGGTTGTAGTTTACCATTTGTGTGTAGTAATGAGAAGTGCATAACATTTGCATAGGTGCACCAGTGGGCTGTACAGTGGAAGTGTAAATTGTGTGCTATAGACTGACTGCTAGTGCTGCCTGCGCGAGGCCAGGCCTGGTTGCAGATCACCTCTGTGTCTAGTTTCACTCTGCACACTGGTTTGGCGCAGTTTCATGCATGTGGTGAGGTGCCGTGCCTCAGTAATAAAGTTAGTTTTATGTTCACAATGAATGCCTCAGCAAGTCCTTGGCCCTCACTTCACCCTCACAAATTATGGCGTTTGTGAAATGGGTATGCATGTAAAGACTGAAAACTGGACAAAGTATTTTTTCTTGAGCATTGTGTAGCAGTAACATTAACTGTAAATTTGAACTAATTTATCGTATTTTTTTCTTATTTTTCATGTTGAAATTGACTTAAATAGCTTGAACAGTTTCTGAAGCTTAAGTGCCAGTTTTAGCGAAAAAGTTAAGGTTAAGCCTTGGCAAAGTAAAGTAGTTGAATTCAGTTGTAAGGATCAGGAGTGATGGAGATTTCTCAGGTACACTTCTTGCATTTAACTGGCAAAAAGTGATAGTGTGTTAACCAATTCAACATTTCGCTAATAGATATGAGCACGCATGAAATTAAAGACATCATTGAGCGCATTGCAAAAGAAAGATGCGATCTGGTGTAACTCTTTCCTTACCATGGGAAAAATATACTATTTTTGTTTGTTATTTTTTTATTTTGTTTTATTGTATCAGAATGTTTTTTTCGAGAAACAAATTTATAATAACTCAAATTTATCATGTACAAAACCCTGCCTAGTGAAAGTGTGCTGCTTCAAAAGTCACCTATGCATGGTAGCGTTGGGCCCAGGATGCAGCAGTATTGAACATCCTGTCATACAGTTGTAGCATTTGAGGAAAAACCTGCCTTCGGGACTTTGCTTTTCACACAGTTTCTGACCCTCTGCTTTCAAAACCAAGTCATAGGTAACACATGCTATCTTTGACCTGCTGGCTACAGTTGGCTAGAATACTTGACTTTGCAGTGGGTGCCCTCATCTTATGTCGCATTGTCGTGGGCTGTTTCATTTTTTTTACAGCAGTTGTGTATAATATTGTTAATTTCGGGGTTCGATTCAGGGAGGACCAGACCTAGTTAATGGGAAGACTATTCAGGCATGGCTTGTTTTGTTCGTTTGTTACCTGACGAATTTAGTGTTGCAGTAGCTTTTACTGTCTAACATACATTTTAAAGAGGAGGGGCAAAAATTACAATACGAAAATCAGAAGGACAAAAAGATATCACGACACTATGTAATAAGTTATCGCATTTTTAAAATGTATTGGGCCTTTTTACATGCGCAAGCTGAAGGCAGGATATTCCAATTGTTACTAGTCTGAGTGAAGAATGAGCATAAATGTGTTGTTGTTTGACAGTGCGGCATGCTGACTTTGTGAATATGGTCTTGGAAAGAAGAGATGAACATCGCTAGGCAGATCCAGAGAAAGGGGAGAGCTGGGTTAAGATAATACATTTTATGAAATAAGCATAAATCGGAGGTCTTCTTGGAGATTGTAAATGATGATAAATTTAAAACTGTCTTCATTTGCATTGCAGCAGCTGTTCTGTGGTAGTTGTTGAAAATGAAGCGTACGGAATGATTTTGCACAGCTTCAGGCTTATCGGAAAGTGTTGTTTGGCGTGGATCTCAAACAGATGATGCACATTTCAGCTGTGAACATACACAAGTTGTGTATAACAATAGCTTTCAGGATAATGATGCGTAGAAATTCGAGTGCACTATTAGCTTTAGACATTAATTATTCAGTATGTATGTTATGTACAGGACTAATTAAATACTGAAGATTTTTTGGCTCAAAGCAACATTTGTAATAGATTTTTTTTATATAACTTTCGGTTTTCTGGTGGATGCAGTAATTTTTCAAGGCACGCTTCACATTGGTGTTGTTTGCAGTGCTTAATGCATGTCTTTCAGTGCAGTGCTGTTTGCCCTCTGCCGTTCTTTATAATTTGACAGCTGCCTAGTGCACAGCCTTGTCTAGCTCTTATTCTGTGGTGAATGCCCCCCCTTTGGGCTCACATTGTTCTCACTTGGTGTTTGCTCACCAAGTTTACAGAAGAAAGCAGCAAAAATGAAACACAATGCATGCCAAAACTTGTCATAAGCCATTTATGCTGTCTTTTAACATATTACAAATTGGGAACTGCTGTGCCTGTCAGACAAGGAAATTCATGAAGGCTGAGCTAATACCACTGGGAGTCAGCGCAATTTGTGCATAGTCACGCAAAGTTCTAGTGGTATGTGCTGCTGTATGCAGTTTTCAGCAAGTAAATTTGACGAGTTTATTGCATTTGGTCTTTCTTCAGTGTGTAGCCTCTGTGCCAATGCCGTAAGGATAAAAGAAAGAAGTACAAAGTTAATAAGTACATTGGCATTATTAAATATGAATTACTGTGTAATAACTACTTTAACTACATATTTCTTTCTAAAGCTATCTCAGTTTGGAATAGCCTCACTTACAGTGAAGTGCTAAAGCTGTCACTGACATTGTTTACACAGTATATTGCCTACTGTGTGTTATTGCGTTGCCTAAGTTACTGTTTTTTGTTGTATTGTTTGGTATCATTTTGAATTCATTGTATTTTATTGGTGAAGCTAGCAGCACAGCTTCAGCTTGTACTGTTAGCTTGTTTCATATTCAAACTGTGCAAAATGAGGACAGAGTAATGGGACACACACACACAGTGCAAAATGGTTGTGGCTTAGTGCTTGGACGTGGAAAGCAGCATAGAGCCCAGGGTAGGAGAAATATATTCCAAGGGGTATCTTCTGGCGGGCTAGTTGGTGCGTTTTGTTCATTTTCAAACTGAGCGAAACAAAGTCGAGTAAGGGGACATGCGCTGCACTGTGTGTGTGTGTGTGTCACTCTGTCCTCGTCATTTCACGCAGTTTGAAAATGAACTAAGTGCACCAACTAGCATGCCAGAAGACACTTCGTTTCCTTTTCTTTTTCTTGTTTTGTGTGCTTGCTTTGGTTTCCTACCGTGTTATAATCCCGACACTAGAGATTGAAGTATCAGTAAACAAATTAGCAGGGTGATGCAAATGTCCAAACTTTTCAAATATAAAACGTTGCCATAATGAATTCAGGCTTTGGCAGCTTTGGTAGCTCTTTGGCAGCTTCAAGTGTTTTTCAAAGGATTCCAGAGCTCGTGAGTATTAGAAACTACACCTTCATTCATGGAGGATTAAAAAAAAGCAGAAACACTCAGAAGGTGACATGCATGCAAAGTAATTATGTAGTTTTTTTTTTTCTTAACCTTCAGATGAACACTGTAGCAGCCAATTTTTCTTTCTAGTGCAATTTGTGTGCTTGCCTTGCTTTGTGAACCTGGTAGCAGGACACAGATGCATACATGTCAGTAATGATGTTTCTGCTGGTGTCTCGTAAAGAACATAGTCAGTCTTGGTGGTTTCAACCACAAGGCTATATTTTTACATTGCAAAGTTTGTTTTTCAGTGCTTCATGCAGCAATAATGGCCATTTTGCTGGCAGCAGCATCCTATAAAAGCAGATACAGGGCAAAAGTAAGAATAGTAAAGACTGTCAAAGCGCGGCTTATATAGTTACGGTGACAGTGGAAAGCAAAAAAAAGTACACATTGTATTATGAGTTGCCTGTGTTACATGGGCGTTTTAATTGTGGTACTCAAGACTGTCTGGTTTAGTCAGACTGAAAAGGGGAATGATAAAGTGGAAATTTAATTGCAGAAGTTTCTGGAAACGGGCAAGCATCATCAGCAGAGAAAAAAAAAAAAATTTTGCATGCTTGTCAGTAAGGGCAACTTTAATCGTATTTCCTCTATGCACCTAATTATTATTCACTAGATTATTTATGTGACGTCACTTAGAGAGCGCGCCTATGCAGTTAACCATGGCTGTGCAACAACACGGTGATTGCCTCACATTGCATCATGACCTCAAGAGTGGGGTAATCCATTTGAGCAGAATAATCCGATTAGGAGGCCCAGCACCCTGCAGACAGCGAGCAGCTTCTAGCATGGTATAGTGACAGCAGAGCACCTGCTTCTGCTGCGTGGACACCCTTTGCTTTTATTTCTGACCCTCCCAACAAATAAGGTGCTGGTCGGGATACAGTGTTGCCGCTGGGGAGTGCCTCTTGACGCCCGCCAAATCTGAGGGTGAATAATCTCTATAAAAGGATTTGTAAGTGATTAGGGTGCAACCACATTTGAATGGCTCGAGGAGATGCACTGCTTACAAGAAAAGAAAATGGTCTTAACCTGCTTTTTTGTGTTGAGCCTTGTGGTATTTTTTTTTTTAAATGAGGACTGATGGATGTTAATCACTGCATGCTGCTTATGCCCTCGATATATGATTTTAAGAGCATTTTGTCTTTAGGGGGAGCCTGGTCTTAAAAACAAAATTTTATTAATGCAGTCATAATTATGAAATCTTCAGGGAACATGTATTTTTGTGTGCTGATTCTAAATATGTTTTAATTTCATGTAAAACAATTTCTTGAGCACTTATGTAATTTTTATGCAAGTATTTTGCGGAAAGCTTTGAAGAAAATTTGCTGTCGGAAACCCGCTGAAATGTATGCCATTGGGCTCTCTTGATACCAAGGAATGCAATAAGGGTAAAATTATCATGCTGGCTATCATAGCAGTTGAGTTGTAGGATATGGAACCTGCCACTTCAGAAACGAGAATATGCCATTGGGCTCTCTTGATGCCAAGGAATGCATTAAGGGTAAAATTATCATGCTGGCTATCATAGAACTTGAGTTATAGGATATTGAAGCTGCCACTTCAGAAACAAGAATATGCCATTGGGCTCTCTTGATGCCAAGGAATGCAATAAGGGTAAAATTATCATGCTGGCTATCATAGAACTTGAGTTATAGGGTATTGAAGCTGCCATTTCAGAAGCGAGAATACACACTTTACTTCGCATTTCTGAAGTGAGAACTTCAAAACCCTATAACTTAAGTTCTATCATGGGCAGGAAGACAATTTCACCCTTATTGCAATCCTTGGTATCAAGAGAACCCAATGGCATACATATTAGCAAGTTTCCCGCAGCAAATTTTTTCAAGGCTCTTCACAAAATATATGCATAAAAATTACATAAGTGCTCAAGGAATTGTTTTACATGAAATTAAATGACATATTTAGAATTGGCACACAAAAATACATGTTCCATGAAGATTTATTAACTATGACTTCATTAATAAAAAATTTTTTTTCAAGACCAGGCTCCCCCCTTAAGTACTTATAGTATGCATTCTTAGAAAAACAGTATGGTTGAGTGAGTCGGAAGCTTAACTGTAAGACACAAATATCCTGAGAGTCAGTTTATTACCTCCTGTATTTCATGTCAGTTCCTTGAGTAGTATCAGGAGAGCAGACTGAGTTGAGCAGGCTTTACAGAAACTTTACTGATAATTGGCCATAATTTATTACTTCGAAAAAAAAAAGTATCATAATGCGCGTTTAGTTTCTTTGGGCCAGAAAAGGGAAGCTGTTTTCATGCTTGAATTTTTCTGGCCCATTCCACCATGCATGCTGTCTTCTTTAAGCCTTGGGTGACCCAGACCTTCTACAGCTCGTCATAAAATATTCGTTTCGGTTCAAAATCTTTTCTGGTAGAGTAATTGCGCATTTAAGGAGTGGAATATTGGTACAGCCCAAATTTCGATGTCCCTAATTCTTTTCATTGCTCTGTATACATGCTTAGTTCTTGCAGATGTCTGTGTAACCTTTGCATATTTTGCGGTGGTTATGGTGCCTGATTTGACCAGCACAAAGCTCTAGCTTCAAAAGTAAAGAAGTTGTCAATTCCTATTGTTTGTTTTCCTCTTTTAGGAAGCATATGAATTGCAGTTGGATGAAGATCGTGCTTTGGCAGCTCAAGATGTATTTAACAAGTTTCTCAGTGAACAGGTAAAGCTGTAGCACTGGTTTAGCATGTCTCTAAATAAGCTACTTTTGTTTTGCAGTCAAGTGAATTTGTAGATGTGGTCAATGAAGATCTGGTGGAGAAATGCAAACAAGGCTTGGCTGAAGCATCCAAAGACTTGTTTTCTGAATGCGCAAGGTAAGCCAAGTACTGCCGTAGACTAGTATGGTTCTTCTGTGAATAGTTGGGAAGCTTGCCTAGCAAAACAAACCCTGTGGTTAATAGTTTATGATGAACACATTTTATTCCAACATATTTGTGGCCTCTGCAGAAGTTGTATTTCTGAAAATTTTTTGACCTCGAGGTTTGTGTTCTACTTCAGTGTGGGTTTTTTTAAAAGCATTAGGTTGGTGATAGTGCTAAATGTACAGATATGGTTTTCTTAGTGCTAAATGTGCTTATATGGTTTTCTTGTATGTTCGTTCAACATTTGTGGCATTTATTGCATTTTAATCCGGGTCGTGCAGGTTAAAGGGCTATAGACACTTCATTTTAGTTGCATGTTTTCATCTCTGTAATGCTGCATAAAATATTAGAATAGTACATGGATAACCACGTGGTATTCCCCTATGACCGTTAAATAATTTATAATTGAATTTCTTTTTGATTCTGTTTCGGTTTCATCAACCAGATGGTGGCTGTGACGTGTAAGACGTGTGTAGGTCACGTGAGGCATGAAAGAAACTGCACCATAATTGCTAATAATCATTGTAGTGAGTTAAAACTATCCATCAGTGATTATATTGAAGTTTTTTCATGCCTCATGTGACCTAAACACCTCTCACATCTCTCAGCCATTGCTTGGTTGATGAGACTGAAACAGAATTAAGAAGAAATTTAATTATGAATTATTTTAGCAGTTGGGGGGGGGGGGGGGGGGGTAATAGCTCATGGTGACCCATGTATACTAATGTCTAACACATCATTTGAGCAAGCAAGAGTAGGGAAATGAGGGGCTCGTTATGACATGCAAGTGAAGGAAGTCAATGGTCACCGAAACCAAGGAAAACATAGGGGAGTGTTTCTTCAGTTTTTTTTTTTCCTTTCAACTTTAGGTGTTGATCAAGGGGAAAATAATGGCATAATTACTTTATGGCTAAAAGATAATTGATCAGAAAGTAGAGGAAAAAACAACCACGTGCCGCTGGTGGGATCTGAACCCACGACCTCCAAATTTTGACCCCGGGTTCGGATCCCATGGGCAGCATGTGGTTGATTTTTTCTTCTACTTTCTGATCAATTATCTTTTAGCCATAAAATAATTACACAATTAATTTCTCATTGATAAACATCACAAGTTAAAAGGAAAAAAAAAGGAGTAGAGAGATTCTCCTATGCTTTCGTTGGTTTTGGTGGCCGTTGGCTTCCTTCATTTGAAAGATGAAGGTACACAAGCAAAACTCCGGCGTCTATACTCCTTTAAGGGCCTTGTTGTTTTTAAGTGAGGTTATCCACATAGCTCTTTAGGTTGTGTTCTGCTTTGAATGAAAGGTTGTTTTACAGTTTCAAAAAGCCTGCATGGTCTAAAAGCATATTTTCCTCTGTGGTTTTGGCAGTTCCTTGGTGGATTATTCACTAGTGGGCAAATTGTTACTTTTTAAGGTGCAGTCACTTGTATAATAAACATTGAAAGTTTAAAAGCAGGTGCTCTCAGTGTCCATTGGCACGTGCAGCACTGTCTTATACCTCTGTCACGTGGGCACAGCAAAGGCCTTTGAGAATCTGGTCCTTATGTTGAAAGGCTACATGGCACAAATGTTGCTCATTTGCCTTGGACGCCAAGGCGCCCGTCCAAGACCTTTGCAACCCAAAGGCATGGCCTTCAACAACCTGCAATCGCAGTACCGTCCGACGTCAAAAAATAAAAGCAGAGAAAAAATATATAAAAAAATACGAAAGGTTTGTCTGGTTTTGCTTTTTGGACAGGTGTTTATATGCCCAGATTTCAAGACAGTAAAATTATTGCAGTAATACCGATTGTCCGTGGTCGCCAAAGCAATACATAAAACCTGCTGCTGCTGGTGAGAGTAGCTGTTGCAGTTCTTTTAAGGAAGCAATAAGAATAAAAGAATTGGTAGGGGTTAAACCGAGTAGACGCGCAAAAGCAGGTGTTCATTCTTCATTTGGAGGGGACGTTTAAGATCAGTCTTAAGGGTATAACACAATATATTTAGTAGGTTAATGCTCATATATGCACAATTGGTCATCCTCTGCTTACATTCACAGATGGCTGCAAGTCTTCATACCACTACCAGTGCAGTGGCACAGCGATTGAACAATATGCCACTGCACTGGCTGGCGGCTGTTTCTGTCATAGCCACCGGTAGGGATTGTGCAACCCCTGTTGCTCTTCCCGAGCAACCTCTCGTGCATTGGCGTGACACTCCTCCGAACTTACCTGAGCTTACCCGAGTTACTCGGGTAAGCTCAGGTAGTAGCTCGGGTTGCTAGTACGTACAGTAATCCCTCGTTATAACGAAGGCAGCGAGATGGCGAAAAAATTCGTTATAAGCGGTAATTCGATATAAGCGACTACCCGGGAAAATCTAAAGCAGTCGAGCTTTAATTGCGCTGCAACGGCGAGGAAATCAAAATGCAATGTATTCAGTGACGCAAAACTTTATTGAGGTGCAAAAAAGGCAGTGAGCTTTCGCTGTTTCAAGCTCAATTACTGGGTGCATGCAACCCCTGCTCTAATCTGACCAAGCATTGCACGATGGCGCGGTTGCCACCCATGCATTCAACCTTCGGGGTATTTCGAATCGTGAAGGCAGTGGCCGCTTTTCTGGGGGTATTTCGGGGTATTTCGAAGGCAGTGGCCGCTTTCATGGGGTGGGGGGCACAGAAATGCCATGGCTCGAATCTGAGGTTGTGTTTGTTGTGCTCAAAAAACTATTAACCGCTCATTGTAGGTATGCAGCGCGATCATGAAAACTGAACAGTTTTGCAGTAGGGGAATTGCATGATTACTGGGCAGTTTTTTTTTTTTTTTTTTCTCTCGCGAGGTGTGTAGCTGTGAAGTTTGCAATTAAGTTTTTGGGCTAGTTTTTCGACACACCGTTGTCGACGACACTGTGCTAATTCTACGGTTCAGGTGTCGGTGTTCGCGCAGCGTCGCATCCGCACCGCTGACAGATGTCTAGGAACAAAATTAAATGACCCTACCATGCATTTAGACCGTTTGTCTGGTCGGATGGCGCGAATCGAGCATGACCGGCTAGAGAAAATCGCCGGGGAAACACCGTGGTTGCGTTGACCCGCCATGTTGACAGCCTGACTCTTCGCTGGCGACGCTCGGATTTTTTGTGTTTTCAGCAAGTTATTGGTTGATTTGCATTGTGAAAAGTGCAACAAAGCTAGGGGCGGTCTTTTACTGCGATACAGGCCGATTATGATGAGCGGCAAGCAAATTTCTAGGCCGGCTTCCCCAAAGTCGTCTTCCCGATTTGTTAATGTAGCTCCTCATGTCGAACACGTTAATGGGCTTGCAGCCAGCAGTCGCTTGCGACCAGTCAGCAGCTTGACAACACCGTTGTTCGCATGTGCAAGCGCGACCTGCTGGTTGCCGTCTCGTTTAAAGCGAAAACTCTCGGGAATGACGTTGTTTGCGCCCTTTCGGGAGTTTCGTCTGCTTTGGCCGATGTGAAATGGTTAGGCTTAGTGATGACTACAGGAGCCAGGAAGCAGCTCAGTTCGTTGCCGAAAGCTCACCTTGCTCGCGACTCGCAAGCGTGAATGGGCTCATGATAATCGGAGGGACACTTCTTTTGTGCTTTTTGGCACGTTTCAGTGCCAGAAATGTTCTTCAGAGCAGTAAAATTTTGCTCACCGAGTGCACCCCATGAAATTCTATGGCGCAAGTCTGCCCACGGTCTTTTGTCCAATTTTCAGCATCCAAGAGACCGGGGTTTTCTGGAATCGCAAAGCATCATGAAAATTTTATTTTCGTTTGGATTCTATCACGGGGGACACCGGCGATGCGGTTGTGACTGATTCGGGCGCACTTCCGTTCGCATCTCCTTAAAAAAGATGGGAGCACTTGGCACTTGCTTGGTACTCATTACTAGGCAGGTCATCGGTCGTTGTAGGTTTGGTACTTTTGTGGCCTGTTCTGTGCCTGCATGACACTAATTCGTCGGCGGTATTAATTTGACACTGCATGCGCAAAACGCGGCAGCGATGCCTCCACTCCCTACTTCGCTCTAAGTGGGCCAAGCTCTTCGTGCACTTCGAGTAATGCAGCTTAAAATGCATGCGTTTGGGTCGGGACCGGAAGAAATTTCGAATAAAGCGATATTTCGAGTAAAGCGATTTCGTTATAACTAGGAATTACTGTACATGTTTATGGTGACAAGATTCTTGATCAGTGGTGGTTAGCGTATGAATGCTTTCACACTAAAAATTGTCGGAGTTCAATGAATGAATAGAATACCCGAGTTTAATTTTAAAACACTTACTTCACCCACCTCATGCACAGCAGCGGGTGCCAAGCCTCAATGAGTGTTTCACCTTTGGGCTGCACCATGTAGCTGCGTTGCTGCTCCTTGGAGCTTTCGCTCCTTTGATAAAAAATAGTGCCTTGGCTGGAAAGACGTTCGAAGAATGCCGTGTGACAGCGGTATTAGTGCATTGATTCTCATAAAGAGGTTGTGGACCCTTTAGAGTGTTTAGACATTCTTGGAGCCTTCATTCCTGGAGCCTCCCTAAGCAAGCCCTCGGTTTTTGTATGGATCACAAGACATAGTGGCCCAGTTTACGCTGACAAAGTTTTAGTGCGCTAGCACTATGCTTCCACTCAGCCGCTTAGCCATTGTCTGTTTGGTCCCACTGCGACCATGAAGAGCTGGGTGGCAGGTGGGCCACTTAGATCACGTCACCTTGTAACGTCATCACAACCTGCTCACCGGATTGTGAACAAACTGGCTGCCGTGGCAGGTGGCAGTTCACTTAATGATTTATGATTAGTCATGAGAGGTTGCTCAAGGAGAGCAACGTGGGTCTCGCAAGCCCCACCAGTGGCGGCACCTGCCGTCGTAGGGCAGTGGCACATTGCTTCACCGCTGCACCACTGTGCCAGAAGTGGTATGAGGCGTCCCAGCTATATACGAATGTAAAGAAAAGAACGACCAATTCTGCATATATGGGCTTGAACCCGTTAACGCTATCACATCATACCTTTAAAGGGTCCCTGAAAAGGGTGTTTGAGGTTGTCTATAAAGTGCTCATATTATGTAGAGTACAGGCCAACGAGTGTTCATGCCGCCTACAATACCTCAAAAGTGAGCCAATAATTTACAATACAATTTTTAAAACTCCAGCTTCCGCGCCAAGCGGCGACCTGCGGTGCTGAGCTTTCGCCCGAATCCGCATTCGTTACGTCAGCATCCACGCTCGTTACATCATGTAACGCTCGTTACGTCAGCAGCAAACTGCTAGCATTGGTTCACGCGTGTCAGCAACCAGTGGAGGGGGCGAGTGCGAGAGGCCAGGCGGAGAAGCGCCGACCTTAAAGCGTGAAAAAAGTGACAAGAGGAGAGGGAAAGGCACAAAGATGCGGAAATTCAAATTTTGACTGCAGATAACTCAGCTTCCACAAAACGCATCTAAGAAATTCTTTTGGAGGATATTGGTGAAGCGGTGTCCTTTAGCATCTTAGGCACATCGCATCTTTGTTGAGACACCCTTTCACAGCCCCTTTAAGGCGGAGCTTAAGTGTCGTCCTGAGTTTTAGTGCACTAGCACGAAAGTCCCCACTCTACGATTTCCCCAGTTTTTGTCCGATGCCTGCTTGAACTTGAAAACAGAGCCTCGACCCGAAACTGAAACCATATTGCTAGCACACCCAATTCGCATTTAGCCTAAACCACGCTAACCACGCTAAATTTTGAGGGAAAGTTCACACTTTTCCCCAAAAAAGGCGACTTGACTAGACTTATGTCATGTTCATGTAAACACAGCAACTGATTCAGCTTATGCTCACTACTCCACTCCTATTTCAAAACCTATTTCAAAAGCAATTGTTTGCAAGTTCACTTTTGTTGTGTGCCGCCATAAAGCATAAATGAACTAGTGAAATGTTCTTTGGATGGGCATATTGTTTGCGTAACCTGTTGTTTGTTGTCATAGTACTGACTGTTGCATAACTCAGAGCCCCTACTAAATGCTGCTCCTTGGTTCTCCTTCTCCTTAGTCTGCATTAAAATTTTGCACAGAAACGATATTTGGTGGCCAAGTTTTGTTTGTTACTGTTTGGGTGCAGTGCTTGCCTGTGGTTAAAATTTATTGGAAGTCCGCATTGACTGTGGCAGTGCCAGACCATAAATACAACAGCTGAATCCGCAAAGGTAGGGTAAGGGCGTGGGCTAAATGGCGATCCATGACTAACATTCTGCAGCACAAAACTCAAGGGATGACTCACAGAGGTGAGAGACAAGCGCTATATAATTAGTCCTTCACGGATGTCTATGTAACCTTAGCATATTTTTGGCGATTATGATGCCTGCTTTAACCAACATAGGATTTAGAGTCAAACATCCTAGAGCCCTCAACAACTTGTGGCCGCAGAAGGACTAAAGCAGATAGCACAACATGAAGAGTGCTCCCCAATCCTGCCGATCTAGAGATGGCAGCATCACCACAGACGGTGGGCACTCTCTATTCATTCTGACTGAAACAGGCAAATACCCCACTGAAAGGTAGCATCAAGCAACACTCGTGTCAAAATACCATTTGTTTGAGGAGTTTGAGCACGAACATGCCAGCGACTTAGCCTGGAGAAGCATTCTAAGAGGGGCTTTGAGTAATGTAACAATCAGCACTACCCCTGCATTCCTAGGCTCCTTGATCATTTCTGTGGTGCCAAAGAGTCCCCAACAATTCGTGGCCGAGAACCACTGCTATAGCGGAAGGTCGCTGCCTATGGAAAGTATGTGCAAGCATATTTTGACCATGTGCTGCACTGTGATAGCGGCTACAGTATAAAATTAAGTAATTGTTGCAGCTCAGCCCTTGTTCGTATTCCATTTTTCATATGGCATTGATCCTTGCAGTGTAGGCTTGATTATATTGTCTGTTCTATGCAGGGCTGTCAAGGAGTTCCTTATGGGAGGGCCATTCCAGGAATTTGAAGGCAGCATGTACTTTGATCGGTACCTGCAGTGGAAATGGCTGGAGAGTCAGCCCGTGACAGCCAAAACGTTCCGCATGTACAGGGTCTTGGGCAAGGGTGGCTTTGGTGAGGTGTGTGCTTGCCAAGTGCGTGCTACAGGAAAAATGTATGCCTGCAAGAAATTAGAAAAGAAGCGCATCAAGAAGCGACGGGGTGAGACGATGGTGCTGATTGAGAAGCAGATTCTGCAAAAGGTCAACTCTCGCTTTGTGGTAAGTAGTAGTTGCTGGTAGCGGTAAGCGCCTAGGCAGACTGTGTCGAGCCGTGTTCACAATGCAGGTGAGCCTGGCCTACGCTTATGAGACTAAGGATGCACTGTGCCTGGTGCTGACCATCATGAATGGCGGGGATCTCAAGTTCCACATGTATTCTATGGGTGGGGAGCCTGGGTTTGAGCCACAGCGGGCACGCTTCTATGCGGCAGAAGTGACACAGGGCCTGGAGCACTTGCATGCCAAAGGGATAGTGTACCGGGACCTCAAGCCAGAAAACATTCTTCTGGATGACCACGGCCATGTACGGATTTCGGACCTGGGCCTGGCGGTAGAGGTGCCTGATGAGCAAGAGGGAGTTCGGGGTCGTGTGGGCACTGTGGGCTACATGGCCCCTGAGGTGATCGACAATGAGCGGTACACATATAGCCCCGACTGGTTCAGTCTTGGCTGCCTGCTCTACGAGATGCTGGAAGGGCAAGCACCTTTCCGGGCGCGCAAGGAGAAGGTGAAGCGTGAGGAGGTGGAGCGTCGGGTCAAGGAGGAGCGGGAGAAGTACTCAGCCAAGTTCAGCGAGGAAGCCAAGGACTGCTGTCAGCAGCTGCTGGCAAAGAGCCCTGCAACGCGTCTTGGCTGCCAAGATGGCCGAGCAGGTGCCCGCCAGGTGAAGCGGCACCCGTTCTTCAAGAGCCTTAACTGGAAGAGACTGGAGGCAGGCATGCTGGAACCGCCCTTTGTGCCCGACGTGAGTCATTGTATGCATTGCACTTAAAGCATTTGCCTCAAAACCGCCTTGCTTTGCAGCCACACGCTGTGTATGCGAAGGATGTTTTGGACATCGAGCAGTTCTCCACTGTCAAGGGGGTCAATCTGGATGCCAGTGACGACTCCTTCTATAGCCAGTTCAATATGGGCTCAGTGTCCATACCCTGGCAGACTGAGGTGAGTGGTGAAGACAGCCTTGTGGTGGTCTTCTAACCATTGGTGTTCGCATACAGATGATTGAGACGGAGTGCTTCAAGGAGCTCAACGTGTTTGGACCGAGCCAGACACGGCCCCCTGATCTGTGCTGGGAGCTACCCCCGGCTGAAGACCGCCGGGGCTGCTTCCCTTTCCGCAGGAAGGCACGATCCCGGCCCAGCTGAGCACTCCCAGACTATGCAGACCCTGTATTCCAGGCATAATTGTTGCACCCAATGGCACTCTGAGCCCAAACCTTTCAGGGACCCTTGTTTGGTGAATCGTTTGTGCAACGCTAGTCATGACATTCCTAGTTTTGGCGGACTACTCTTAATTTATTTGACACTCCTTTTGTGGAGTCATGTGGCATCCAAACCTTGTGTGTGTTGTCCTGAAATGCCAGTCTGGTTTAGTTTGTAATTGCAGGAACGTTTGCGAGTTAACTTGTGGCAGATCCCCACAGCCCCTACCTTCTGTGTGTTTCAGTGGAGTTGTGATTGTGCCATTTACATTTTTGTAAATATTGTCAACCATGGTAAAGTAGCTGTTTTGTGACTCCCTGAAATAAACTGTCATCTCTTGGTCATGGTGAGGCGTACTTTGCTGCTGTCTAAGCACAGAGTGGCCTTAGTGGGGGACATTTGAAATGCTGTTCAAGTTGATGCTTCAGCATTCAAAGTTCAAGTTGGAAGTCCTGTAATGCTGCCATCTTTTTTCTGTTAACAAGTGTCAACAAGGGCAGCAGAGATATATTGCTATGGCTGCGACACGCTAAGAGCTCACATAGTTGCTGCTACCACTCGTGACATGGTCAAGCACACATATCAAAGTGGTACTGCAACTTAGCTGTCATACTTTTGTTTTGAAGAGAGCCGTTGCTGTGCATTGCCATAATATGAAAGGAAGACAAAAAATAGCTGAACATTAGTTAATATTGGCCTTGTTGACAATGATATTTGCCACACACCTTGTTGTGCCTGGCCTCGAGACATGCAGTGCGGCCACCTCTTTTTCAATACCCTTTTATATTGAATGGATGTGCAAGAGTTATTTGAAGCATGCTTGTACATTTTTACTTTTATCTTGCATTGTTTCTTTTTTTTTTCAGACGTGCTTTGTTCTTTTCTTTGCAGGAAAAGACAAAGTTCTGTAAGTGTCAGTTGCAAGGACATGTTCAGTGGTTTTACTCAGGGTCATATCTACACTTTGACACAATCTGTAGCTTTGTTCGCTATCTTTGGTGTTTCTTATACATCTTAAGTATCAGTTGTACTTGTGCACAACGGTGCATAGACCTGCTGTGTGATGGAAATGCCGAAGTGCAATGTGGTGGAATTAAGTGATCGATTGCGATGCTGTACTTATTCATTGACTGCAAGGCAGTGGCTGTGCATTTGCACACTTGCCATTGTTTGCAAGTAGCAAAACAGTGGGCAGTTTTTATGATGAAAGGAATTTTGTTATGTCTTAGCGCTATGAAATCTACTTGCGTTACAAAAATGCCACAATATGTGCCATAGTGGATTTGTCATTAGCTTATTTGAGCATTGGCTGTGGTTAGAGAGTGGTTCTCCCTTGGGTACTAGGTGCAGTGCCTGGTAGATGCAGAAACGGATTAACTAGTTTGTATTTGTGCATGGCAATTATATATATATATATTTTTTTGCTGGTTTTATATAATGCATTTTATTATGTTGAGCCCTGATAGTTAAAGCCCGGCAGATTCCAAAATATGGCACCTGCTCAGGATAAGGGTGGCCTTTACTGCTTCACCTGTGGCAACATGCCTTGCAATCATTTTAATGACTTTCAGTATGGCTGTAGCAGAAGTACTAAATGTTGCGTCCTGTTGGTTCTCCAATTGAAGTATGCTTTGCTAAACTTCATCCATTTGTCCGTCAATAAAAGACCGCCTTTCCCCATTACTATCCCCATCACCGACTCTTCCTCGTATCAGATATGGTTCAACAGAATTTCATTGTTTGCCAAGTCGCATGTGATGCAAGGGAGACCGCTTGCATCTTGAGCAAGGTGCTTGCTCTTGCACTTGCAGTAAAAAAATATAAATGTGTTAGAGTTTTTTTGATAGAACACAAAGGGAGTTATGCGGTGGAAAAGATGAAATATGTACATATCAAAGTTGCACTGAAAGTTATCAGACCTGCTGTGCTTTTGGGCATGTTGAGGTTGTTTTGAAAAACTTAAGCCAACCTGAGATGAGTAAAGCAAGTGTAGTGTTATGTGACAAGATGCAGAAAATGGGCTTCATGCAGATGTGCTATATGAAACACAGGTATTTGGGTACCAAAGAGAAAAATGTAGGAAAGAAGAAAATCGAAGAGAGTCAACGAAATTAGAAAAATTCTATTAGTGCAGGAAAACCATAGCTGGTGCAGGGCAGGGGTAATAGTAAATTATTGGGAGAGTGCAAGTTCCTGCTGTGGACTTCTTAATTGATGGATTTTTGCGTGCAGATCTGAGCGTCTATAATGCACAGGCTAGTGGAGGGCTCTGGATTAATTTCAGTTGCGTGCATTATTTTAATGCATACCAAAATCTTTGTGCACAAGTGCTTTTTGCATTTCAGCTTCATGAAGATGTGGATGCTATGGTCGGATTTGAATCCTTACCTTGTGCTCAATAGCAGAATGTGTGCAGTATACTTGGACTGGTTAATAATGGTTTGCTATATTTTTGGTGAGCATGCATGTGCCTTTAAAAAATCTTGAGGCGAAACGTTTGTAAAGGCACTGTCCCAATGTTGCAAGTGCAGCTTTCCAAGATGTGGCGTGATTATCTTGTATTTAAGAATAACTGCTGTGGAGGCTAGCAAAAAGGGTTCACCTTAATTTAAGGTTTATGGTTTTTGAGAGTTGCCCAAAGCGACTCGGGCTATGAGGGACGCCGTAGTGAAGGACTGTGGAAATTTCGACCACCTGGGGTTCTTTAACGTGCACTGACATCGCACACTAAACGGATAACGCAGCGAGCTATAGTAAGGAAAATGATAGGTGTAGCATTAAGAGGTCGGAAGCAGGCAGAGTGGGTGAGGAAACAAACAGGGGTTGATGACATCCTAGTCGAAATCTCCTTCCGGAAACGAGAGAACAGGAAGTGGACGTGGAAGAGCCTCGATGGTGACACTAAGAATGAAATAGACTTCATACTATGCGCTCGCCCTGGTATCACGCAGGATGTGGAGGCCCTCAGGAAAAGCATGTAGTAGCGACCACAGAATGGTAAGGTCTTGAATGAGCTTAGATTTGAAGAGGGAATGGAACAAGCTGTTGAAGCAGAAGTCCATTAAAGAGTGAGTGGTAAGAGGGAAAGAAGAGGAATTCAGGCTATCGCTGCAGAACGGATAGTCTGCTTTAACTGAGGAAGACTATCTTAATGCTTGAACAATGAAAAATAATCTGACAGCTATCATTACGAAGCGCAGTAGAAGTAGGCGGTACGATGATTTGACAGGCTACCAGAAATCTATCTCGGAAGACGAAAGATGTGATTAAGAAACGTCAAAGCATGAAAGCATCTAACCCTACATACATAATAGAACTGGCAGAGCTTTCAAAGTTAAGTGCAACGTAGCCGACGTAAGGAAATATAATATGAACAGAATCGTGCATGCTCTAAAAGAACGGAGGTAGCCTAGAAGTGGTGAAGAGGAAACTAGGCGTAGGTAAAACCAGATGCATGTGTTAAGAGAAAAGAGTTCAATGCCATTAGCAATGTGGAGTAGAGTAGCTGAAGGGTTCTGCACAATTCTATACAGTAGCAATCGGAAAGTTAATGAGGGAGCCAGTAGCACTCGGCAATGGGACATCCGCTAGTAACGAAAGAGGAAGTAAAGAAAGCCCTAGGAGCATTGCAAAGGGGAGAACCAGCTGGTGAGGATCAGGCAACAGTGGATCTATTGAAAGACGGAGGGGATATTGTGCTAGAAAAACGTCGCCCTGTATACACAATGCCTTATGACCTGGAGTGTACCAGAAGCTTAAAAGAATTATTTTAAAGAGGCTTTGAAACACCTGAGGAGAGCACAACTCGCTCAATCACTGCATTGTGTTGTCAGGAAAACCTGAGCCGAATAATACACTTCTGCATGTAGCAGAGGACCTGCAATCACGTGTAAGTTGGCGAGCACTTCCCGGCAACTTTTTTTATGCTCGCACCCTCCTCCGTTGCTCGCACCGGCGTATACAAGTTTAGAGGTGGCTGTTGGTTTGATTCTTCCAGGCATTGGGCAGCTACCATGGCCGTGGCCAATAAGCCATGTAGCTCTGGCGGGTCGCAAAGCTCCGCTCCCAGAGGTGGGTCCGGCGGAAGAGCGCCAACTTTCCAGCTTGTAAAAGTGACGAGAGGATAGGGAAAGGCGCGAAGTTGGTGATTTTGAAATTTTGACTACAGATAACTCGGCTTCTACAAAGCGCATTAAAATTTCTCGCTGGACAATATTCGTGATGCGATGTGCTTTAGCATCCCAGGCATGCTGCAATTTTATTATAGTCCGTTTCAGCGTTGACTCGGTGGAAACTTCAGCTGTCATGCAGGCATTCCGGAATCGGGGTGTAGAAGAGTCTTGTGTGAAAATACTGGAAGATTGTAATGACTGCACAGCTACCATAAGTCCTCCATAAAGCCAGCAATAAAATTCCAATAAGGAAGGGTATCGGGCAGGAAGACGCGATCTTGCGAATGCTATTCACCGCCTGTTTACAGGAGGTATTCCAAGGCCTGGATTGGGAACAGTTGGGAATAATTAACTAATTTGGAATTTGCTGATGACATTGCATTGCTAAGTAACTCAGGAGATGAACTGCAAAGCATGATCAATGAGTTAGACAGGCAGGGCAGAATGCTGTGTCCAAAAATTAACATGTAGAAAACCAAAGTAATGTTCAACAATCTTGCATGGGAACAGCAAATTACAATTGGTATCGAGGTGCTGGAAGTGGTAAGGGAATACGTTTACTTAGGGCAGGCAGTGACCGCTGATCCGGATATTGAGAGGGGAAATAACAGTGAATAAGAATGAGGTGGAGTGCATATGGCAGGTTCTCGGGTCATGAACGGCAGTTTACCAATAGCCCACACGAGAAAACTATACAGCAGCTGCATCTTATCGGTACTCATCCATGGGGCAGAAATGTGGAGGCTAACAAAAAGGGTTTAGCTTAAAGACAAAGCGAGGTATGGAAAAAAAAATACATGTAACGTTAAGAGGCCGGAAACAGGCAGAATGGGTGAGAAACGCGGGTTAATGACATCCTAGTCGAAATCAAGAGGAGGAATGGGCTTGGGCAGGGCATGTAATGCGAAGGCAAAATGACCGCTGCTCCTTAAGGATAATGGACTGGATTCCAAGAGAAGGCAAGCATAGCAGTGGGCAGCTGGCAAAGGACAGGATTAATTGGAGAGACATGGGAGAGGCCTTTACCCTATAGGTGCAGTCAGCCTGATGATGATTATGCTGTGGTTTTAGTACAGTGATCCTTAAAAAAAGGTAGTGAAAAGAAGAGCAGTTGCACAAAATGTGCAGTGGTGCAGTTTGAAGACATTTTCAAATCTAAGGTATGTCGCCGTAAGAGGCAGCAGTGTCTTGTTTACAACAGCATGCAGCAACTTAGTGTGGTGTGTGCTCCAGTGCAAAGTCAAAGTCAAATTTATTTCTCTCCGAGATGAAGAATAAGGTGACGGAAAAAAGCTGCACATGCGCAGCTTTACGAAGCCTAGCCCCCTTGGGTACAGGCCAGTGAGGCATGCAAAGTTTCATGGAACTGTTTGTGTCTGCTGGTGATGTGAGATTTTTGGAAGCTCAAGCCCTTCGTTTTCACCTTGCTGCTTACTTGCAGTCGCTGTTTCAGGCAGCTGTAGGGCAGAAAGTGGGGGTGCTTTTGTCAGTCTAAAAAAAAAAAGGCAGCGTTATGCCAGCAATCTGTTAGGTTGTAGATGATGATAAAAGCATTTCATTTGGACCTAAAATTATTGGTCTGTCCCCTATTCCGGGAGTCTCTTGGATCTTACAGCCGTGTTTGACCTTTCGGTTAGTTCCAGCTAAACTTTTGGTTCTGAGCTGGACAGCATTTCATACGATCGCTGAATCTTTTATCCTTTCTATTTCCATACTGTCTTGACAGGCCCATACCATGTGGTATAGGCCTGTTTCTATGCCACGGTGCACGCATTGTGGCTTATAGTCATTTGGGTAGATTACGTGAAGTCTTTTTGGGCCTGAGCACATGCTTGTTTGTATTCACGGTGTTATTTCTTGTTCCTTGTCTAGTTCATCCAGTGGCGCGCATTCCCTTCTGCCTAGCCTATAGTGCTGTAGGGTTTGCAAGTGTGTGTTTGGCCGGCTTGTGTAGTTGTGCTCGTCAGTGTGTTGGGGTGCCCAGGGTAGGAATGCTCGGGCTGCAGCTCATGTGCCTTCAGTCCCCTCTACGGACTGATGCACTGGTCTCCATATGAGTTTTGCTTGCTTTTCGGCTTCCTTGATGCCCTTTAGGATCCTAATGGCTACCTGCCCTATCCTGTCCCTGATGTAGTTTCTGCACGCTTCTTGTCAATCTGTTATATATGTGTTTTTCTGTGTGGTTATTGCGAGTGCAATGACTGCCTCCTCCACTTGAGTTGGGTCTCTGCACCTGAATAACACGCTATTTCTGAGGTTGCCGTCAAAATCAGACTGCTACCATCATGATGCTTCCAACCGTTCCTGCTGTGTCTGTGTATAGTGTGTTTTTGTTCTTCCATTGTTTTTCTATGGCTTGAGCTCTGGCCTTTCTTCTTCCTCTGCACTTCACCATGGAGAGATGCAGGAATGTCGGGAAGGTGAGGTTTTGTATTTGGCATGGCTATTTTTGGGCATGAAATGTGGAATCAGCCCTAACAGTGCGGCTCTTCTTGTGGCAAACCTTGAAGAAATACTGTGGAAGATTGCGTACCAGCCTAACAGTTGCATTAAATTTATTAAAGTGAAAAACGAACTTTTAAAATAATTTTATCCTGGCACCATGAGTCACTCTACTTCGACCACAAGCGCGTGTATGGTGCTCATCGCATCAAGGAAGTAAACTGGGTAAACTTTCACCTTCATATTTGAACTGCCAGTACACCTCGCGGTCTTCCTCAAGGGCACAAAATTGTCCTTGGTCCTACCATGGAGCATATAAAAAGCTACTTCCCAAACTCAGCTGGGGCCCAATACCATACACTGCAAAAAAAAATTGGATTCCCATGGCTGCTTTCTGTTGGCGACTTTATTACTGACTGTTGCATTGCTGAGACAAAAATTGAAAAAAGTCTTTAGGGCTCAGATTTCGCAAAGCAAAACTGACTGCGGCATACCACAGTCAGTTTTGTTTTATATTACGTTTGGGTTGGGTACTTGCCTGATTCAGTCGAAATTAATCGGAAATCTCCGTCTGCGGCAGCGGTGAACGCACGTCTTCTCGCACCCACCCTCGTCGGACGAACGAGCACACTACCATGCAGGGAGGCTGTTAAGAAACTGAATTTGCGGGTAGGGGGGCAGTCGCATTTAAATGATGTTTTCTGCACGAGAAAGCACTGTCAAACCAGCCGCGCAACCGCTTTCTCATTGCATTTCGTCAAAGGGCCACAGCCTCAACTTCAGCTAGCAGCAAAGCATTCAAGCTTAACCTAATCAAATTAAAATGCTCGAACAGAATTTATTTCAAGAGAACGCTGCATCGAATGCATGAGCTTAATAGATTCATCTATCCTGCACCGTCATGTTTGTTGCCGACGCTAGAAAAAATTTAATGCTTCGTTTCGGCCAGAACGAATGTGATAACGTTCAAATCGTGTTACATAATGTTATCCGTACCACTGCTATGAAACGGTGAAACCTTTCTGATTTGGTCCGCCGTCACAGCAGACGATGGAGATTTTCGAATCGGGCTATATATTATACCCCACTCATCTGTATATAAAACAAACATGACCTCCAAATGCCAGCTTTATGCGAAATTTTAGCCCGAACAAGCGAGCAGTAGGTCGAGAGAATTTTAAACGCGATAGCGTTAAAGCCTCGCCCAGTAAAAAATAAAACAATTCACTCCAATTGAGAAGTTTCCATTTGGTACCAATTCAAATTTCCAATTACTGCACAATTGGGCCAACTCGAATTGTGCCCCCATTAAGTCAAATGCAGGCAATTATATTGCATCCAGGAAACTTGCACAAAATCTACCACCCAATTAATTAAGCTGCACAAAGTACACAATATGAGCAATATTAAGGTGCAAAAAAAAAAAATCTGTCAGGACTGCATGCTGAGATGTTCTACCTCATGCCAAGTTTTTAAAGGAATTTAATTTTTGGAAATCAAACTAATCATACATTACACTCGAGAAACAGCTAGTACAGTCACATACCTAACATAAGCCCAACACATATCCACATGCACAATACACTTTTGCTTCCACTTATATAGCATATGTGAGACACCCATAATGGGGCTAGTGGCACTTACCATTTGAGCATAGTTATTTATAATTCATTTTCGACTGCAGCGATAGCATACAGATTAAACTGCAGATAGTTAATTCTTATTATAACCTAATTAGTATTGCAGTGTTTCTCACATATGCAATTGTGTTCACATGAATATATTGGGCGCAGTTAGACCAATTGGATGCAGTTGGTAAGACCAATTGAGCTCACCAGTTGGCAAAGACTTTCAACTGAGTATCCAAAGGGAACGTGAATTACCAATCGGACTACTGCTGTGTCCAGTTGGTACTCTATTTAAACTGTCTAATCAAAGCAACAGTTCCAATTGGAACCAGTGGAAACAACTGGTTCAGTTAGGAGTCCATTTCGACTGTCCAGTTGGAGCACCATTTCAACTGGAACCAGCTGGAAACCCATTCAATCCAACCAACTGAAACCAGTTGAAAACCCAATTGGTTCCAATTTTTTTTTACTGGGCCCATTCTCCAGAAAATCCGGTGTCGGCGTTGTTCGCGAAATATCGCTGGTAGGTGGTCCCCAGAAAGCAACAAGGGGGGGGGGGGGGGGGCGCACGTAGGTCACGTGACTTTGCGGCGTCATCACACCCAGCCCACTAAATAGTGAACTCGGGAAGAGCAACCTTGGCCTCACCAGGCCCGCCGCTGGTACCACCTAGGTGGAGTGGCCTAGGTACAGTGAACTGTGATACCTAGGTACAATGCTAAAAATAAAACAAATTTGAGTAATAGCGGTAATAGAGTGGCGCCACTACACGGTCTCTCGTGCTCTTGCGCGCGACTGAGCGCGACGCTGCAGGCACCAACATTCTTCGGCAATTTCAGTATGGTCTACGGCGTCTACGGACACGCGAAAATGTCATCTACTTTCCTCTTTCCGCATTCTCTCTCTCTCTTCGTCCCCACTTCCCACGTGTAGGGTAGCATACTGGGTGTCGCCTAGTTACTTAACAAAACACGTTTGGGGCTAGTTGGTGAAGCATAGTTTCTCGAAGTTCTCTTTAGCGCTACAAAAAAACAAGGGTACAGGACGGGCGCTGAAGTACACAGCGCCCGTTATGTGTACTTCTTCCTGTGTCCTTGCTTTGTTTTTTTTTTTTGTAGCGCTATAAAGAACTTCGAGAAACTCACCTAGTTACCTCCCTGCCTTTCCTTAGTATGGTTATAGTGAACTGGAATGTTATATTCTAGCACACTGTAGCATGGTTATGGTAAGTGTACCGACCGACGGGGGAAGTTTTCATGACGCAGCGGTGGCGAAATCCCGGTGCGCGCCCGCTTGCTGTGGCCTTTGTTTTGCATGTACGAAGCCGATTCACTTCAATTGTGTTGAAGTGCGCATGGCTTTATTGCGAGTAAACTACACAACGAAAATAAGAGACATCTGTGCATATTATAGTGTCAGAGGTGGAGAGTTCGGAATATGTGACTCTTTTAGGTCGGTGTCAGTAGTAGTAGTACGTGGTTTTTATTAAAATAATAATGAAAAGGAAGGAAGACATTTTTGCTAGCCTCGGCATCTGCCATCGATACTAAAGCACCTGAGGCGTGTTAGGTGCAATATTAATTTTCCCCTGAGTACAGGTACACTAGCTAAGAGCCTCGAGAAGCGTAGTGTGTGTGTCACCATCCAGTGGGTTCACCTACGGCACCCACCGATAAAAATGCAGCTGCCATTTACGAACCCATGTCTGCCCATGCAGAACATAGTTTTGTGTGTGTCACCCTTCCGTGGATTCACCTATGGCACCCACAAGTACGATAGACGTTGCAAGTATGATAGGCCTACAGATACTACGCTGGCAGACAAAAAGAATGTTAAATTTACAACTGAGTTTTACTTACAAAAACAAGTTAATAAACCCATATGCGCGCTTAAAAACATAAAAAAGAACAAAATGCAAAAGAATGAATCAAACGCCTCGGTAGCGATGGCAGCGCCACAATCTGGTCTTTGGGCGCTTTTTTTTTTTGTTACCAACGCAGCCAATCGCCGGTTTCGCATTTTGGCGCGATTTGCACCTGAGGCGGCACGGCGGCGTCTGGACAGCGTTCGTGCGTCGTGTCTGCGAAAAAGCCATGTGAGCCGTCGCATTTTTACCACGTGTATTTATTGGTATCCGTAGCCTGATGCTCTATATTTTTGCCATATGTTCATGTGAAATGCAAAACCATACGCTTTCGTACTGTGAACCGGAATACTGGCGTAACTACTGGCTGAAGTGATTTGTGAACGCTGCGTCTCTGTCCGGTTGTATTGTATTTAGCGTCCATCCGCTCTTAGATTTTGCCGCGATACCATGGAGGAAGGGATGGCGAATGGCAGTGATGTCGGCGAAGAAAGAATGGAAATGGAGCATTTACTGAACTCTCCAGATGGCTCCGGACCACCGGGCTTCCTTCTCCCGGGGGGAGCCAGTCAACGCAGTAAGTTCGGGAGAGTGCGAAAACCCAAGTTCAGTCCATGTATGGAGTATACACCTCTCGTTCGAAGCCACTCTTCACATAACGGCCAGAAACAAACAGAAGTGGGAGAAAACTCAAAATCTTCTGGGACGTCGGAGTATCTGGTCGGAGACTTGCTTTGGTCAAAGATCGGCCACCATCCGTTTTGGCCTGCCATGGTTTCATTCGACCCAGTCAGCGGACGCTACATGAAAGTGGTTAGAAAAAATCTTGTGCTGTACCACGTTCAGTACTTTGGAGTGCAGGCTAAACACGGCTGGACGCAACCGAGGCGCGTCATACCGTTCGAGGGCCTCACCAAGTTCGTGGTGTTAGGTGACTTGAAGCGGCCACCGTACGCCGTGCCTCTTCGCCAGAGAGACGCTTGGATGGCGGCCGTTGACGAGGCGAACGCTGCGATGGAACTGACGCGAACGGAACGCAAGCAGAAGCTCACTTTTGAGTACTACGACTCTCCTCCGAAGCCGGCGAGAAACGCCAAGGCTGTGCTACCGCTGCAGGAGAACAGCTCCGTCGAGAAGGCCAAGGACGAATTGTGCCTCGTCTGCGAAAAAACCGGTGCCACTCTGGCCTGCACAGGGCCCTGTAAGATGAGCTTCCACCTCGAGTGCCTCGGGATCGCCCATCCGCCGGCGGTCTTTCTCTGTGACGAGTGTACCACAGGTAGGTGCTCCCATGGTGCACTTTTTGCAAGTGAAAAGCACACTTCGCAATTTCCATTTCGCTGCTTGTCGAGACGTGTTGTGCCCTGTGCCACCTCTCGTCGTCGCAGTGAACTTCGCTGCGCAAGCCCTGCATTGTAAACAATATTTTCATCGAACGAGTCTCATCCTGTAGCAAGTTGGAAGTGACTTCAAGCTTTTTAATCTTCAGTTTCCCTTAATACGCACTTTCTGAGCAGGCTTTTGTGGAGATTTGGCTTGAAATGCTGCTGGTACCAAAGGCATGTGCCCTCGGTTTGGGAATGCTGTGTTTGCATTTTAAACAAGCCAGGATGAAAAAGATGTTGCTTAAAAGAAAAAAAAGCTTATTTGGATTTATTCAACCCAAGGTAGCGCAGACGTCTGATGTGTGAGCTCCCTTGATCATTATTTCTTACAAATCTTGTCACGCATGTGATAGTTACTGTTCAGAATTCTGTTAGTTCTGTGAAATAATTTTTTAGCTGTCAATAATTATGTTGCTGCAATTTCCTTGCCTGGTGTTGGGAGTTAAATGTAAACATTAGTGTTTTCGGACTCAGGAAAGTAATTAAAACTATAGGCAAATGCTTGTTGGCTGTTGTGTAGGCTAATTGGATAAGTATGTGCACTCAGTGATTTTGTATGTGTGTGGGGGGAGGGGTGGTATTATGTGTGTTACAGAATGTGGTCCCATTTTTGTTAATCGTGACAACAAAGTAATTAAAACTAATTAGGGCAAATGCATGTTGGCTGTTGTGTAGGCTAATTGCATAAGTATGTGCACTCAGTGATTTTGTGTAGGGGGGAGGGGGTGTAATGTGTGTTGCAGAATGTAGCTCCATTTGTGTTAATCGTGACTTAAAAATCTTCGTAGCAAGTTTTGCCTGGTGTTTCCAAGCTTATTTTGTTTTAAAAGCTATTCGTATATGTTGGTCGAAACCTTATAAAGAATCCCAGCTTTTGAAGACTTCTGCAGTCAATATAATTGTGATAGTAAACTTTTTTAATTGCACGGCTATAAGCCCGATAGAGCAGGACTTGAGATTGCTGTCTGCGGTGAAGAACAGTGAAACCAAGCAGAAAACATGGGTAAACAAGAATAAAATATAAAGGACTGAAAGCGAAATGGTTCTGTCTTCTTTCTTTTCACTTCTAGTCATGTACATATGATTACTGTGAAAGTGTTTTTTGTGCTTTTTGGCACTAGCAGCTTTGTCGCGCATGCCTTCTATCTTTTCTTGCCATGGAGATAGCCCTCCCTTTGTGCTGTCAAGGCTGGTTATGTTTCTGCATGGTTTGGCGTTCATCAAAATTGTGAGTCTGCAATCTATTCTGTCATACTTTCCATGTCATCTGTGTATAAATGCACGAGCTGCCCTCCACTCTCCCCCAGACACTCTTTTTCAAGACAAACTTGGACACATGAAAGCTCATTAGATTAACAGACTTACGAGAAAATGTAGTGAAGTGAAAAATTAAGGCATGCGTGACTGCAAAAAGAAATGGACACACACACTTCAATTTTGCTTGATCCATTCTGTAGCACGTGAATCACGTGTGCTATGCAAATTGATGCATTGCCATAAAATGCGAAGTATGTCCCACGTTGGTCACGAGCCCTGCAGTGCCTTCATGGAAATGACAGCAATGATTCCAGTTACAGTGACAGGATTGTGCACACCAGGTGCTGACTCATGCGCTACGAAAGAATTAATTGAGCCAGGCTATGGCAGTTGTGCAGGTTCTTTGACGTCGAGTCCTGTATGGTCCATTTTCACCACTGCAGTCATGCTGCGTGTGTGTTTGCACAGAATCGGCTTTGCAGCTGCTGTGAAAGTTTTTACTGAAAAGCACAAATGAAGGTTACTGTAGGGCATTCCTTTTTTGTGCTCATCATATTTGTATTTTATGAATGGGAACCAACCAAATTTCTCCACGTAATTTTTTTGCCTAAGTTTTATTTTATGCCAGTGTACCATTGTGGCTGTCTTTTGTTTTCTTGAACAGGCAAGCACCCATGCCTTGTGTGCAATAAGACAGAGGACACGGAGAAGTGTTCCCAGGAAAGCTGTGGCAGCTTTTACCATGTCTCCTGTCTGAAAAGTTCCCCCCTGCCTCTCAAAGAAGAGCCGCTGGTCTGCCCTCGTCATTTCTGCCTCTATTGCTTCCAGCAAAAGCCACGCTCCTTCAGCACCAAAGGTAAGTGCTGCACTCAACATGGAGACAGTATAGACTGTTGCAGGGCTAAATGTGAACTGTAAAATGCTTCTGCCGGTTAAACCACTCATTTATTCGTGCTGAAGTTTGACACAGAGATGGCGTACAACAGTCTTACTTTTTCAATATTTAGTTTGGATGATGTACTTTCCTGGTTTGATCATAATTCATTGTAAATCCGCGTTGTCTGTAGCATTGGCAACCCCCATAACAAGTAGATTGCGCATTTAACGTTGCAACAGTCTGCATAAGCCCATGTAGCTTGAGTGTGCGCCCTAGGGAATCTTCATGGTTTATTCAAGACCAGTTCATTATTGGCGACAAAAAATTTTAAGTCTATTGGATCCATGAAAATTCTGAATTTTCGGCCTCCTTGAGCAAGCAGGCTGGATTTGGAAGGTCCAGTCTGCACATAGATGTGTAGCTTATTTATTTATTTATTTATTGAAGTACCTACATTCGCCCGCCAGGGGCATTGCAGTAGGGGGGTGGAGCAATATATATTTTGTAGTTTGTACACCGGTGAAAAGAATACATAAAATAATACAGATTTAGATTAGATTATGGGGGTTTAACGTCCCAAAGCGACTCAGGCTATGAGAGACGCCGTAGTGAAGGGCTCCGTAAATTTCGACCACCTGGGGTTCTTTAACGTGCACTGACATCGCACAGTACACGTGCCTCTAGAATTTCGCCTCCATCGAATTTCAACCGCCGCGGCCGGGATCGAACCCGCGTCCTTTGGGCCAGCAGCCGAGCGCCGTAACCGCTTAGTCACTGCGGCGGCATAAAATAATACAAGTGTGCACTTAGTTCATGGGTCCGGGATCCCAGAGACTTCTGTTGCTATAGAGTACATGCAAGAAGGACTGTGGAAGCCACAATAGTTGGGCCACATGCGAAGCAACCAGCCACTAAGTAGCTAGTATAAAAAAACAAAGCAGCCAACATAATACATGACTAACTGTGCCGCCGCATTGCTTACCTGTGCTATGTGAAATGCACTGTGCTCTTGCAGAGAGTAGTAGTTTTAAATATGATTGCCTTTTTCTGGATGAAGGGCCACCGCAATGCCTAAGTGGTTATGGTGCTCGGCTGCTGACCCGAAAGACACTGGTTCGATCCTGGCCGCGGCGGTTGAATTTCGATGGAGGCGACATTCTAGAGTCCTGTGTACTGTGCGATGTCAGTGCACGTTAAAAAACCCCAGATGGTTAAAATTTCCGGTGCTCTTCACTACGGTGTCCCTTATAGCCTGAGTCACTTTTTAAACACCCGTAAACCATAAACCTTTCTCTGGGTGCACTGGATTTAACAAAGTGCAATATCACTGTGTTAGATGGCAAACTTATGTGTCCTTAGAGTTCTTTATTTTCAGGTCTTGCATTTTCGTTTTTTAACCTGGGGAAGACGAACCTAACCAGGTGCTCTTTTATTAGTTTAAAATCCTGCACAAATTGTTTTTTTTTCTTTCGAAGTTGCTGCAAAATGCTTGTTTTCTTTTTTTTCTCTCGACATTTTTAACTGTGATAAAACTACCCTGCCGCCGCAGTGACGGAGTGGTTATGGCGCTCGGCTCCTGGCCCGAAAGACTCGGGTTCGATTTCGGCCGCGGCAGTCGAATTTCGAAGGAGGCGAAATTCTAGAGGCCCATGTACTGTGCAATGTCAGTGCACGCCAAAGAACCCCACGTGGTCGAAATATCCGGAGCCCTTCACTACGGCGTCTCTCGTAGCCTGAGTCGCTTTGGGACGTTAAACCCCCATTAACCAAACCAAAACTTTACCCTGAGAGTTCTTGCTATAGTGGATTATCAGATGCCTTATCTTCCCAAACAGGCTACTTGGAAAGTTTACCTTCCTTTTCTTGATACCCCACCCACTGGTGACATTTGAAGCCTTATAGTAGTAGCCGTTGTGTGACTCTATGGAGATCACACTTAATTGCACAAAAGCTTTAGAGGCAGTTCTATATTTGAAAGTTCATTGTGTATCATTGTGGTTTGAAGCTGCTTTCCAGCTATGCACAGAGGTTGTTCCATGAATTGCATGGGTTTCAGAGATGCTTTAATACTGCTGCATCACATTGAACTTCTTACTTGTCTGCTTTCACTGACAGTGAGTTACTCAGAAGTAAAATTCCACGTGTGGGGGAACACATTTGCCATTGCACCTAGTGCTTTGTGAGAAATTTTAACCCCTGACTCTTGCCGGTAATCTCAGCACAGGAATGCGTAAGCAAAAAATCTTGGAACTTAAATTTTACTTTCCCTGTTACTAACTACTACTGCTACTACTTTCCCATTATCACCTGCATTTGCTTCCTTTGTGTGACCATCGTGACCTGTCTAGGTTGCAGCTTCTATTTCTGCGTATTAAAACTGGGTTCATGAGAGGTAGCCATTGACACAGTGACAGCATTCAGCCAACAGACCTAACGCATTTGTTCACAGGTTGCTCGCATGTAATACCATACCAGTGCATCCCAAAGTAAACCCGTGTCTTGGATGGCACGGGCAATTGAGGTTTATAATCATCTACTTTGCAGAAAAGACCTTTCTGATAAGGCTTTGAGGCAATGGTTTATATCCATGCACCTCATACAGCAAACATCTTTATGACCACATAATAACACATTACCTGAGTATAGACCGGTAAGAATGAGCGCATATGTTTTCAGTGGAATGTTTTCAAGGGGCACAGAGTTGTGTGCGCAGTGTTCTAACACTAGCTCATAGTGTGTCACTTGAGCTACGAACTTGCAGGTAACATACTGCATTGCTTCTGAGTAAATTAGGTCTTCATGTATTCTTACCTATGCTGGCACATAACAGCTGCCAGTGAAGTTGGATGCTGGTTTAAAAGTAAGGCATTTGCCTTGTGTTTTGGAGGCATTAGGCTTGAATCCCAGTGTCACTACAATATGTCCATCGAATAAAAGAGAAGAAAACTGAGCATTGATGGCATTGAAACCAGGCCTGGGCTGCTGCCCGATCCTGGTGAACAGCTTCAAGGAGCAGTAGACCTACGTTAGCCAAGGTGCAATCACACTAGGAAGGCTGAGTTAACAGCAAAGTGCATTCCCTTATCAGAACAAGAGCTGACTGCCCTAGTGTAGTATTTGGCCACTACCATCTGTCAGCTCTCGGCAGATGGTGTTCAAATCTTTGAATTTGCTGGGACAGGCTATCCATAGATGGCGCAAGCAGGACCAGTTGGAAACTAGCAGGAGAAGCCTTTCTCCTGCCATAGACGAAGCCATGTACAGACATGGCTCATTTATCACAATTTAGCTTACTTGTACTCTGATCTCTTGTTCAGTACATTATGCAGCTAATGCTTGTATAATTCAGGAGAAGCAAGGCTACCTCGGAATTTGTGGCATGGGTCTCAGAAGTGGACAGAAGCACTGCTAAAGTCCTATAACAGATATTCAGACATCATGCATTCGTAGGGAGGCACTTGGTGTCATCATTCAAGTGGCAGTGCATAGGTGCCTACTAGCATAGCTGGTGCTGTTATCAAAGGTGTCTCAGATACCCAGTCAATTCCATTTGCTAAGGTTTTTTATCCACATTCTCTTCATTATTGTCTTACAAAGTTTACTTCAGCAACACTAAACCATGAACAAAAGCAGCAGTGTTTATATCAGGAATCAGCAGTGGATTGAAGTTATCGTCAGTTAGGACTACAGGTTTTTATTGCCTCATGCGCAAAAAGCAAGTTTCTTGACAGCATCATTAAATGTCATGCTACCCTAGGGGCACGACTACTAACACCAGACAGTTCAAAGTTATGCAACAGACTACACATGTACCTCCTGCCAGAAGAGTGTAGAGCAAGCAGTCATTTGCTGCTTTGATGTGCTAAAATTATGGAGTAGAAGGGTGCTAATTTTAAGGTCAGTGACGTGCGTTCTGTCTATATCTCACTCTTGTAGAGAGGCTACTTGCTTTGTTTTTGGTTGTGCACATCTGTTTCCACAATTGTTTTCACATGCATGACACAAGGTTCTGATATTACATGCATTTGAGTCACTTGGAAGTGAACAATGCAGAATGAGGGGCAAAGGCAGGAGACAAGCGCTGTTCGAATGGACAGACTTCCAAATGGATAACCAACGTGCCAAAGCTGCTATTCTGACAAATTAATAAATGTATATGGCTGCCTTACAATGAGAATTTTAAATTCTTGTGTTTGCCAGTATGTCGCTGCGTCGCATATGTTTCGGGAGTTGGTTGTAAAAGGTAGTGGTGTGGGTAAGCTGCAGCATCATTGCACGTTACTGGAAACCAGCGAGCGTGCAACTGACACAAAAATTCATGTAACTGTTAGTGAGAAAGAAGGTCTCCTCAGTTTGGCTGCACTTTCTGCACTAGTTCACAAAGTGCCAGTTCTTGCGGTGCGAGTGTTGCTTGACACTAGCCCTCCGGTGCAGCAGCCAAATCGAGCGCAAAAGGGCAGGAATGTTCGTCTGCTGCGGCCGTGTGTTGGTGTTCTGTCGCGTGGTTTGACATGTGCACGGGTTTGTGCTAGTTCTATTGAACGCTATGTATTTGTTCGAAGTGGTGCATCTCTTGGCAGTCGCAGTGAAACTTGCCTATTCCAGCAGTCATGAAGATTTTGACTGTGCCCTTTTTGTTGCATTGTGTAAAGTGGCGAGCGCGGGTTGACTGTCACCGAGTCAGTGGGTGCTTTTGAAGAGGTAGCAACGAAATTCTTAGACTTTGATTTCAAAAGCCTGAATTATTCAGACTGTCGCGCGAGACCATTGACAATTTGAGGGCATGGTTGAGGCTGTTGCCGTTCTGTTTGAAAGTGCCTGCAGCTTGTTTGAACTCCACAACTCACATGTTCACTGTCGATGTACTGTGGCGACGGAGTGACTGTCAGAGGCTGGCTAGAAGAAAAAAATGCGAGCTAACAGAAGGTGCGGGCTGACTGGCTACCTCAAAGTCAGTCGCTACTATATGCAGAGTTGCAGCTGATGCGGAGGCCTCCTAGGCAAAACGAAACTATCCATAGGGAGTCGTCGCAAATGTTGCGATCAGCCATGTATTTAAAAATAGCAAGCAACACCTTTCTCTTTAGCAAACGCTCCGTTGTGCTGCATGTGACCACCATGATCGCCTTGCTTAGGAAGTGCGGCCACTTTAACGCCATTTACTAAAACAAGCATGGCCACGGCACCATTTGTTACAGAGCGCACCTTGCACGAGAAGAGAACTCGCTGTGAGGCTAGTGCAGAAGTGCAGAAGAACTCGTGCAGCTCTATATCAAATCAAGTGCCGAAGTGCAGGTGGTGCTAGCTGCACTGACTGAACTGGTGCAGAAAGTGCACATGAATTGACGAAACCTAGAGTTAAAGGTAAAGCACTGGATGAGACTAGCAATAGTGATTTCTCGGACGAGTAAATTATTAATGGTGGTTATCAGGCACCAGTTGTGTAATAAGCACTGCTTTGGAAGGTTCACCTTGGCATTAGCTGTTACCATTGGGAATGCTGAATGGTTGAACCTCTGTTAGCACCTGCCATTTGTTTATTTATCGATTGGAACAAAAATGCGCAGTGCCATAACAGAGAACTCAGGCAAATGCCTGCACCCTTAAGAAGGCCAGGTGGAACTTGTCCAGTAGCAATGCATGGAAAAAGTGCTGCAATCTTTCGGACCAGTACCTCTACATGTACTATCGGACATGAATGAAATGTGATGATGGGTGCTGCTGTTCCAAATGTTGGCCTGAAGGCACTGATGCTTGCCATTATGAACTTTCTTTACATAAATGGAAAAGAGTGCAAACATGTTTTTAGGGTGGGGGACTGCACTTTTAAGTCAACCAAAAGCTTACCAAAATATGTTGTGGTATGATGGAAGTGCTGCAAAGAACTTTCCTCTTAACAGTGATGGTGGCATTGCCATTTTGTCCTCTCCTGAAGTAATATGCAGGTAGTAGGTGCGCTGCGCAAACGCAAAAGGCAAGAAGGGATCCGCCTTTTCTACATGGCCACTCTGCGCATGCACACCCTCCTCCTCCAGCTTCACTGGTTGAAAACAAACCATAAGCACATGCACAGTTCATGTTAGTGACCGGCGCAAGTGGCAGATGGTGGCACCCGTCAAACACAATTGCCATGTGGAACTGGATTGTGCCTGCATCTCTCACATGCTTTTGTTTGCACCCAGTTTTCTGTGTAGCAGATGAATTTTCGCCTGCTCTTCAGAGTGCGCCACATCTTGTGAAAAAGGCGGATTGTACGTGCAGTGTGCCACAATGCTCACATTACACAGTACCATAGAAAACAAGTTTTCTTGCGTTACCTCAGGACAAGAAATGATGAAGGGTTTGGATTTTCAAGCTGCTATATGTTCTTAAAGAAGCGACTGCTAAAGTGCTCATGTGCATCAGTCGTTTGACCTCTGGCACTTATTCTGGGACTTTATTGTTAAGTTCTGTTTACTTAATTAGTCCTATGGGTTAACATCTGTTCTAACTTACTGTGAGGAAACTTTACTATGCTTAAAGAGCAGCAGTGGCCGAGTAGTTGAGCATTCGCCTCGCATGCGGGAGGTGCGGGGTTCGATCCCCAGTGCTGCCGGGTGCTCACCAGTGATACAATGGGTACAAGCTTTCCCCTGGTCTGGTGCTCGGCTTATTTAGGGTGAAATGCTTGGGAAATGGGTCTTTGACCCGACCTTGAGAAGTCAAAAATGCCTTGTGTCATGGCGCTCTTCGGCCATAGATGCCCCTGCGCCATAAATATCCATAATCATCACCATGTTTAAAGAGGATCTAAAGCCTGTGCATCCTCAGCTGATTGCTGCATGCCATCATTGAATGTAGCATTGCAGGTGCACAAGACTGACTATAGCAGTGCCAAAACTGAGCAGGATAAGTTTGATGGTAGCTGCTGAAAGTCCTAACATTCCTTGTGTTTCATTTTCATGCCAAAAATTTGTGTGTACATGCGCATTTTATTTGCGAAATCGGCCGGTGATGGCAGCATCCATATTTTGATTTTTGGTCTTTTCTAGTTCATAAAAACTCAATCTCGGTGGGAGTGGTGCCTTTGTAATTGGAATGTGGCAATCTATCGATACAAGGCAACTCCAGTTTGTCTCTTTAATGTGCTTCTTTGGAAGCTAAAATGAGCAGCAGGAGGAATTGAAGGTTTTGTGGAGGGAAAAAAAGAAATTGAGAGCAGCTTTTGCTGAGCTGAATGCTTCAATAGACTCATGTTGAGAAGGCAGATGCTACTAATGGCCTGACTTGGGTGATAAAGCCCTACAGTCTGAGGAATAGCAAAAGGAAAGGCACAAGACACTGTCAGCATCAGCATTAATTAAGCTTGGAAAACAGAGTTGGGGGGGCTGAGCTTTCATGAAAGCTGAGACTAAAAAGTAACTTAGCTTGTATGCTTTTGTTAATAGAATTTTTGTTTGTTTGAAAGTTACATTTTTGATGTGTAGCAGAATTTGCTGCTTTGGGAAGCCACTGTATTCATTAGTCCTTGAAAGTCCCCACAAACTCTTGGAACATTAGAGTCAAAACCAGCATGAACCCTGTCTAAACGTTGTGAGAAAATGTTTTTTCTGAACCAAGCTCACAAATAAAAATATGTTACATTTGCCACTACATTGGTACTAACATTTTTCTTTTTGCCAAGGAGTCTGGCCTTTTGCACCGCTTGTAGACCACCTCTTCCCATCCTCCTCCTTCTTCTAGGCCAAGAGCGAGCCCCCTCTAAATAAACATACTTTCACTCACTCACCCATCCTTAGGGGTGGGAGTGGGGATGTGGAGATAATTCCACAGTTCAAGGTGTGGTAACAATTCCTGTGCACTTCTGGTTTATATCCTGAATTAGTACATTAGCTCATAGGGCATTCATTAATGCCTGTAAGTACTGAATATTTAAGCATTACTTGATGTTACATGAAAATGAAAAAAAAAGTCAATTTCACAGCTGACCTAAGAGGGAGAAAAAAACCCGAAATAATTGGTACAAACTTATTTTGCCAGTTGTACCAGTTTTGCCTGAAAAAAAAAAACGGAATTTTTGCCTAAATTTTATAAACATGTGAAAGCAAAATTGCATGAACAATAACGGCGATGATGAAGACAGAATTCTCTGTCAGTGTCTTCGCACCGCAGATGAAAGTTGATGAAGATGACTATGTGCAATGCATAGCGCGAGACTGTGGTGCAGTCTAACACGAGGTGTGTTCAGCTGCGGCGATAGCCTATACTCCGTTTCATACATCATGTGCAACGCTGGGAAAGGTACACAAATAGCCCGCATGAGAAAAATGAAGGGAGCTCGTGTTATTCCGGACTTGTTTTGTAGCCGAGTGGCCTAAGGCACAAGAAAGCAGCAGCACGTCACCATTAGTAAGACTGCATTTTATCAAGCTAATAATAAGTATATGTAATAAGCCTGCAGGCCAATCATTTGTTACTTTTTGCTCACAACAAGGGATGCATTACTTTTTGATCGCGGACGTAGGCAATGCTTTGACAGCATTGCACCTGACGTATGAAACGGAGTCTAGTGCTCTTGCACGGTGGCCAGTGAAGCTAATCTGTTCGTGCTGCTGCCTATTTCAGATCCCAGTCGCGGATATTTATTTGATATATTTTTATTTGCTCCTTTCACTTTGCACAAACCCACACACACTGCAAGATCTTACTCATGGTCTACCCATTAAAATAGTGCTTTTGCACTAAAAAAAATTCAGTGTCAAGTTCTAATGTGTGCAGATTCTTAAACACCTAGGTACGTTAGCCTGCTACTTTTCACCCGTGGTGCTGAAATAATGTATATGGCCTAATTCTAGCATGACGTTATATTGGCAGGAAAAGTAAATGGACCACTTTAAAGTTTTGATTGGGGCAGCTTAACATTAGTCAGTAAGTGATGAGTGTGACAAGTGTGGTCTACCGTGCTTAAAGGGACACTGACGAGAACTCTACCAAATTTTTTTTGTTAGCAAAATCTGATAGTTCGGCATTTCATGGCTTTGTTGCCGCTTGTCCAGGAGTGAAAGATGCATTTATTTTAAAGAATTTTGGATTCGAAGCTGAAAAAGTTTTTCCCACCGCTCCGATTCAAACTCGAGCTCTTATGACGTCATAGGACCGAGTGACGTGAAACGTTATGTAAACACAGACTCTGTGATTTCTGGTGGCTAGCGGTGCGGTCTAGCAGCTGCCGAAATGAAGGCTACCGCCGCCGTACGTTGAAAGCATCTATCGGGGGTCGCTTCATTTACGTTTGCACCGGCGTCTTGCCAGCGTTACGATGGATCCTGTTCCCGAACCTGACGACGTTGTTCTCGCAAAAACTCCGGCCTGCATTTCAGCGACCTCAGCCCCACAGAGCGTGCGATGCTTTTGAGGGAGCACGGTTAGATTAGGCGCCGGCGGGTCGTTTCCCCCTTCCGCCGTGAGCAGCCGTTGGAAACTGAATATCATAATCCCAGTGCGGGGAGTTGCGAGGGGCCAGGGCAAGGTCGGCGCGTTGCGCCCATCGGAGGCTGGCCGGGGCTTTGGGGCCAATGGATTCTGATTCCTTGAACGGCGCGGTTGCACAGTGCAGCAGGCGGCGTCGAGGTCACCCACGGTTGCAAGGGCCAAGTTATTTATTTTTTTGCCACAAAAAAGGGATGGGTGCTCAAGGGCGGTCGCGTTTAAAGTTGGCGGCTTGAAATTAAAGCCGACGCACGACGCTTTAACCGCTTCTGCTAGATCCAACGGGCCCACTGGATTGGGCTCTCTCGCCCACTTGAATGTACCTTCATATGTGTACTGTGAATGGATTAAATTGGCCGAGAGCTCGAAAAGAACAGCTCCGCCCAACTGCCAAAGCTATTGAATTACACCACAACGCGTACCTCGCCGCGGAGCCGAATCAGTCTGGCCGGGCCGGCGACGGCTGGCGCACTCAGTGCGAAATAGAGACATGCTCCAAGTCTCCGCCAGTGCGGTCAAATTGCGCCGAAGCCGCTGAACGCGTCGGTGGTCAAGCGCAGTTGGAGTATAGAGGGTCTCGCTTTGGCCGACGTGACGGCGCCGAGCAGTGCACGTTATGCCAGAGCATAAACGCGCCTTAACAGAGCCTGTGCTTAACTGCTAACCAACGTATTCGGTGGTGGCATCTATGGGAGCCACTGAAACCCCCCGCCCTTTCACTGAATAAAACAAAAATCCTGTGCCGAAGCTCGGAATCGAACCAGGGTCTTTGGCGTTAGAGGCGGAGACGCTACCACTCCGCCAGGACGGCTCAAGGTGCAAACGTCAATAAAGGCGCATCTAGTGAATGCACTCTTCCGATGCAGAAATCTCCGCGCTTTCGCTACGTATATCCTGGCCTAACAGAGCTAGGTCATCAGCAATTTTTCTTAACTGCCTTGTACCTTGTCTCCTGTCCCTAATAAACGATTTCCGTTAAGTAGTTTGAAGTTGACTGGCACAGCCGGGAATGTTTTGCCGGGTAAGCGTGCGAAGACACAAGTGCTCTTTATACTGTGAACTGCCTTGTACAATCACCGACCATCGTGCCATCATAGTCTTTCATCGACCGTGGCAATCATCTGACCAGCCTTAACAGGCTCCTTCAAAGGTTAACTAGCACTTGAAGCAGCACTTGGAGTTCCTCTGCTGTTCGGCGCTTGTATATCAAGACGCGTCAAAAACAAAACCACGGGGCACGCAAAGCTGATAGACGCGAAGCGCCATAACAAATCAAAACTCTCCTGGCCGCGCAATTGAGCCGCGCAACCTTCCTTTGCCAGCCTCAGAGATTCGCGACTACCATGTAGGAAGCAAAATTTCTCCAAGGTGGCGTCTCTTGTCCTATGACATCATCACGCTTGTACTTGCGAGATTGGCCTGTGGTGGCGATACCTCTATTTTTGTTCTTGCTATCTTCCACCTTACAAGAGCTTTGTATTCAGTAAGAGCGGCGTTTTTGTGATCAGGAGCTGGTATTTAATTTATACAAGCCAACTTCAATTTCTCCTCAGTGTCCCTTTAACATCTGTTGACAGAGCAAGCTGTTGCTGTCATGCAAGAGGTCTCCTTGATTTGGCTGCACTTTCTGCACCAGTTCAGGAGGTGCAGCACTCTTGCACACGATTTGGCAATGCAGCTTGCGCCACCTGCAGTTCGGCACTCGATTTGACTTTGTGCTGCACAAGTTCTTCTGCGCTTCTGCATTAGCCTCCCGGCAAGTTGTCTTCTCATGCAAGTAGTGCAAGGTGCTTGGTGCACTCCGTAGCAGACGGCTCCGCGGCCATGCTTGTTTTAGTGAGCGGCGTTGAGACAGCCACGTACCCGTGATAGACGCGGCATCTGCACCGTGTCCTCAACGAACAGCTGAAATGGCAGTGCGTGCGTGTGTGTATGCGTGTCTGTGTACGCGCGTAAGCGACTGGCTGGCATGGCGCACTGCGTACGAGTTCTCACCTTTCTGTCCAGCCTCACACTCGCTTTGCGCCATTTCTCTTTTGTATGCAAATGTTATTACACACAGCACGATCGAGCGTTTGCATAAGAGGCTGATGGTGCGATGTTTTTAACAAGTGGGTAATCGCAACGTTTGTGATGACTGTCTGCGAGGCCAAGTTATCGGGCAACTCTTTCGTTCTGTAATTGGCGGACAACCGCAGTCACTTTTCGGATAGAACGGCAACAGCCTGAATCACGCGTATAAACTCAAAGGTCGTCTCGAGCGGAAGTGTGATTAACCTCTTGGATTCAAAGTTTGTAGCCTCTTCGAAGTACCCATTGGCTCTGTGACTGTCGACCTGCACCACTTTGCACAATGCAAAGGAAAGGGCGGTATCAAATTTATCACTTTTGGAAGTAACAGATTTCATAAGCAGCGGTTACATGCGACAGAGTTCGACTCCAGTCCACTTTTTGAGGGAAAGTGCAAAAACGTTGAGGAAGATAGAAGACAAATCACATCTTTCCTTCTCAAAACCTGCTCTTTCCCTCAAAAAGGGGACTGGAGTCAATTTCTGTCGCATTTATGTAAATGGGGATATAGCCGCTCCATAAAATGCGCCACTTCAAACAAATGCACAGCATTCAATACAACTAGCGCAATCCCGCCTATATGTCAAACCACATGACAAACACCAGCGCATGTCCACAGCAGATGAACGTTTCTGCACTATTCACTCGATTTAGCCGCTCCACCGAGAGCACTAGTGTCAGGCTACACTCGCGCTGCAAGAACTGGCGTTGCACTGGCACGGCACTTTTGTGAACTAGTGCAGAAAATGCAGCCAAATCGAGACTGCAGGTTTCAAGAAATTAAATTTTAAATGCACTTCCATGGAAAAAAAAATGAAAATTGGTTTTGAGGAAAGGGAATGGTGCAGTAATTGTCTCGCATCACTGTGAACACCCCAACTGTGCCAAGAAAAGGAAGGGAAGGGAGGAAGTTGGGAGTGAAAGAAGAAAGAGGTGGGTAGTGGGGGGCCGGGGAATAATTTTGGGCACCCGGGGGTTTTTAATGTGCACTGACATCGCACACCACATAGGCACCTTTGCGTTTCACCTCCATCGAAATGTGGCCGCACTTCCATAGTCCATTTACTTTTCGTGCGGATAGTATGTTCAGCTCCGAATTGCAAGAGTCTCTTACATACTAAAGTGCCCATACCAGTCAAAAAAAGCCAATTGGTCGGTCAAAAACACAATTGGAACTGGTAGCAACCAATGGGACTCCATTCTACTGACATCGGACCCTGTATGGTAGGTAATCTAAGCCTTCAACTGCAGTTGGTAGTGTCCTTAATAATTACTCCTGGTGCAGAATTGTATGCGTTACATAATGGCATCATTGCACTTTCAAAATAGTAGGTTTTCTTGTAATCCTTGATTAGTTTTGGACAAAATATCAGCTTTAAGAATTAGATGAAAGAGCCAGGTGCTGACATGCTGCTTTGAATTTCTTAGCTCTACTTGAAATGCAGCCATGACTAAATGTGTGCTCATGTAATGCTGCAGGTCGGCTACTCCGCTGTGTGCGTTGCCCATCAACCTTCCATCATGGCTGCCTGCCGGCTGGCTCAAGCCTCCTGAATTCCAGCGCAATCGTGTGTCCGCGACACAGCCGACAGCACCACATGAGTGCCCCTCTCAACGTCAACTGGTGCATGCTGTGCTCCAAAGGTGGGCGGCTGTTGTGCTGCGAGGGCTGCCCAGTTGCGATGCATGAAGACTGTCTTGGCCTGCAAGAGGCTCCTGAGGGGGCATTCCTTTGCCCTGACTGCCTTGAGTGGAAGCACCCCAAGTATGGCGATATTCTTTGGGTCAAACTTGGTTGCTACCGCTGGTGGCCGGCCCAGGTATGTGCACCATCTGATGTCCCTGCCAATATTCAAGCACTCAAGCATGAGCCAATTGGAGAGTTCGCAGTGCGCTTCTATGGTTCACATGATTATTACTGGACAAATAAGCGAAGAGTGTTTCTTTTTGAGGAAGGTGACGGTGGTAGCCTGACTGCAAGTAGCAAAAGTGTGGCACGGCTCTTTGAGGCAGCCCTTGAAGAAGCAACACTGGCATCGGAGCAACAGCGCAAGGCTCGGGAGCAGTCCGAAAAGCCAGCACCATTTCGTATGATCCGCAGCAATCGACCTGTGGGTCATACGGCCATGCCTTCTGTTGATGTGTACAAAGAATCTTCCTGCCTTTGCAACCCCGAGGATCCCTGCCGCACCAACTGTCTCAACCGATTGATGCTTTACGAGTGCAATCGATGCCTGTGCCCGGCGGGGAATGACTGTGAGAACCAGCGTTTCCAGCGGCGACAGTATGCTAAGGCCTCTAGGATACGTTCCCCTGGCCGTGGATGGGGATTGCAGGCAGATCAATCACTGGCTGCAGGCGACTTCGTCATGGAGTATGTTGGAGAGATCATTGATGAAGCAGAATGTGAGCGGCGGCTGGCACAGCTCCATATGGAAAATATCCAGAACTTCTACTTCCTGACTTTGGACAAGAATCGCATCATAGACGCAGGACCACGGGGCAATCTGTCACGCTTCATAAACCATTCCTGCGAGCCCAACTGCGAGACTCAGAAGTGGACTGTCAACGGAGATACTCGGGTTGGAATCTTCGCCATCTGCGATATTACCCCAGGTTTGCAACATTTACTTTCTTGAAAGTGCCCGGTCAGGGGCTTCTAGGTATTCACCTATTCCATCGTACTGAAATGCAGTAGATGGGTGCAAATTTAAATGTCCTGCACTTGCATTTTGATCAGAAGTGTTTTTGCAATGTGACCAAGACAGCCACATTATGGCTATTTTAACTGTAAAGGACGACGCCCGTGACTGCCCTAAATAAGTTAACCTCATCAGTAGCTGCAGAATAAAAAGACAGCACAAGTTCCATAGATTTTCCAATTTTACAGTGCCATGGAAGAGATGAGCTAGTCCATGATGTTTTGGCTTAACATTCCAAAGCGACTCAGGCTATGAAGGACGCCGTACTGAAGGAGCTCCTGATAATTTTGACCACTTGGGGTACTTTAACACGCACTGACATTGCACAGTACACAGGCCTCTAGCATTTCGTCTTCATTGAAATGCTACTGAAGCGACTGGGATCAGACCCGTGTCTTTTGGGTCAGCAGCCGAGCACCATAACCACTGAGCCACCGCTGTGGCGTCCACAATGTTTTGCCAACTTGAATATTGACAATATCTTTTTGATAGTTTTTGGTTAGGCCATCATTTCTAGGCTATGAATGTGCTAGCTAGGTGTCTGTGCTGATAAAGTAATTGAAAAACTAATTTGTTTACTGTGCTGGTGAAGCACTGATATCATTGTGCAGAAGGGGGAAAAAATTGTGAAAGGTTGGAGCACAATTCCAAAAGTTGCCTGGCTCATTGTGCTGAAGCTAAATTTTCAAGTAATAGCACCTCATGGCAGTTGTGGATACTGGAGAAGTTGCTTTTTTTTTTTTTCACTTGCAGCAAGGCATCAATATAGCAGAACAATTTACTGAATTGCTGGTGACATTTTAAAAACAAGACACTTTATGCATAGTATTTAGCGTCTGGGCCTCATCTTAACACAATGAGGCAGTGTTGAGATTTTTCTTGGCCAGTGTGTTGTCATGGAAGAAAGGTGAGCTGAAAAGCTTTAGCTGCTGCGTATGACACTCATAGTTCTAAAATTTGTGTTGTTCATGGTCTGTAGCAGTGTTTTTTTTTTTTAGGCCAGGTTTCTAGCATGTTTTATGCTTGGGCAGTTTGGGATCACTTGAAACATGGCCATGGATGTCGTAAATATACACAACTGCACTTATTCAAGTAATTAACATTGTAACTTGAACTCTTCAGTATTTCTTAACAGTATAAAACTCGTAGTCCACCATAATAATTTTCATGTATTTAAAAGTCACTAGGGCTTGAGTTTTGATTTCCATGAAGCACAGATCCAAATATGAGCAGGCAAAGACTGTAGCTTTCATCATCCCCAAAGGAAAACTGGCAACCCGGCGTTTTTTCTTTCTCTGATTTTACTGCAACTTTCATGGCACGTTCTCCGCTGTTTTCTGGTCCTTGGTACCCAGTTTCACAGCGGGGCGATGTTTTGTTGCAGTGCAAATCGATTTTAACATTCCCCATTTCGCAGCCTCTATAGGGGAGGTTTCTATGGGCAACATTGCGTGTGTGACGTCACTGGACACACGGCCATCAATATTCGCCCTGCGTTTGCTGAAGGACAAACTTTCGAGCTGGCCTTTGGTCATTTCAGATAAATAATGACCCAAGCTCTCACTTATAGTCGCCAGTTTAGCCAATCAACACGCACACGATAGGTTCTGCGACAGTATCCGTGACGTCTTCGTTTGGTCGGAACCCAGTTTCAGTTTTATGGTTTTTGATCTCTTTAATGCTTCTATGTGGTATTTTGAAAAATGTTTTTTTTTTTTTGTAGCAGAGCGCAATGCGATGTGATTATCAGCTCAAAATGTTCAAAAAACTCCCGGAGTTGGCAATTTAACTGTGACAGAGGTGTGCAACTGTTACAGTTTGACCACGATGATTTTGTTTCATTGGCAGCACTACTTGATGCCAAATCTGTGCGTGCTCAGTTTTTGCTCAGAGGGTCCCTGACCATCCTCTAAATGAAAATTTACTACACTCTGTCAGCTGTCAGCCACTGGGATCTAGTTTTTTTTACCATGATTTCCTCTGCCATGCCATCTCGAAGTCAGTGTCTCGCCTTTTCGGACAATAAGCCTTTGCAAGTGAATTTCCTTTCTTTGCTATTAGGGATAGATATGGAGAATGTCAGATGTTTATGCCCTAGCATATACAGCAGTGCTTCCATACACTTGCCAGTATGAACCTGTCATCTTATCGCAACGCTTTGCACTATTGGTGCTTCCATACACTTGCCAGTATGAACACAACCTATCGTTATACTTTGCACCATTGCATTATGTGCAGTGCATGATTGCACATATCAAAATTGGAGCGTGAGGGCACGGGTACACGTGAGCAGTTTTTTGCAGAGAAGGTGAAGCTGCGAGCGCCATAAAATAGGAAAAAAAAAGTTAAAATGATAAACAAATGGGACAGTACGAACCAAGACCACACAGACATAAATGGACCAGGGTCAGGAAGTGCTAGTCTGTGTGTGCGCGTGTGTGTGTCCATCCGTGTGTGTGCGTGCATGGAAATGAACGGTGATAAAAACAGCATGCACAACAGACGGACAGTCAAACTTTATCTGCCATTCACTCGTGAATCGGAACAGTAGGCTCAGGGCCTCACCTGTGACAATGGTGCCTTGGATGCGAGTGGACTTAACAAGAAGATTGGCTTTGTTGAGAGAATGTGAACGGGCTTTTTGAATTTCCGCCTCCTTTTGGAGCATGCATGGTTCTTAATATTTTGCAGAGATGTTCGTAACTAAAGCCCCTAGTTCACCTTGATACTGCAAAAATGATTAGATTCGTTGTTTTCTGCTAAACTATGTGTTAGCAGCCACATTCTCTTTTTTTTTTTATGCTATCGCTGTTAGGCATCGGTAAGAATGACGGTATGATGGAAAAATGACTATTTTACCTTATTTGCACGATTTTAACGGGAGCAGGGAATTTCAGAACTCTGGGGAGTTTGAAAATAAATATTACTACAGTTATAATGCACTGTCAAACTGTCAAGGCCAAACATAGACGAGGGCCCCCCCAAAAAACGCAGACTGCACGCTAAAATACAGAAGCAGCAGATGCGTCCTCGCTATTTTGGAGACAACGCTTTTGATGCGTGCAGCAAAATCGAGCGAAGACAAGCCTCCAATGAGCAGCTGCTGCCATCACTGCCTTGCCATTGCTACTCAGTGTTCTAAGATGCCCAGTCCTGCACCTGCTCCACTCAACTCTTTCAGTGCCTTCTCTTAACAACCTGCTCCACCTTCTTTCTATATCCATAGCCACCTTCTCCTTAGCACTTGCACGCCGCACGCTTTGCCCTAAGAATTAAAAAAAAAACTGGCTTTTACTAGCGGCTCCCAGGCCTGGTGGCGAAGGCCACTTTAGCTACCTTGAAAAGCTTGGAAAAGAAAAAAAGAAATCCACACTATATTCATACCTTAGTTTTGAATGCGACGTGAGACTCATTGTGAAGCTTTATTTGATGTCTCTTATGGAATTTCGTGGATGCTTTGTTGTCAATTTGCGGAATTTATATTTTTCCGGCACAGAAATTTAGGGGCCTTAATCATAGCAGCCTTCTTTTTTGTCTTAAATACTCTGCTTCAGAATATACCTTGCATTATCTTCAGAGACAAGGTATGAACATAACCTTTTTTTTTCTTCTGCTCTTTGAGCTGTGAAGAGAAGCCAATTATTCTATGTTTTTGGAGCAGGGCTTGGGTTATTGAGGCTAAGACACACACAGGCGAGAGTGGTTACAAGTATGGAAAGAACGGAGAGTGGGTCATTGAGAAAGGGAAGCCAGAAATACGAGTGGAAAGGCACAGAACTGTGCAGTACAAAAGAAGGAGTGGCCTCAGTGCTCATTGCCCAGTTTTTCTTTTGCCATCTTCTCAGTATGGGAATTTGAACAGCAGTGCTCATTTCCATGCCACTTTCAAGCGAAATGGAAAATGTCGCTTCTAACGTTTTTCTTCTTAGTTTTCATTCGCTTATAGTGTTTCTTTTCGGTTATTTTTTTATCTGAAAAGCTTACTATACTCAGGGGCACTGTTCTGTATTAATTTCCCGGGTATAAAGGAATTAGGGACGCCAACCTGATCAAATATTATGCTTAGCTTGGTTGCTGCCGAATATGGTTGCCACATTTCGACACCATTGGTCCGAAACGAGCATTTCTGGAACAGAATAAAATATTAAATGTTGGGTGATTCCCTTGGGTGTTAAAGGCAGTTGCGGGTTTTTTTTACCTTGTGCATTTTATCAGAACCTTCACAGGAGGTTTTCTGGAGCTTTGTGATGCTTTGTGCCAAATTTCGCTGCCGGGAAACACTTTGTTTCAGCACAAATGAATTCTAAATGTTCCTGTTACTTGGCCTCAGTTGGAGCGATTTCTATGGGCAACCTGCGTGTGTGACGTTGCAATCTGCACATCCATCTAGTATATTCACTCTGTGTTTGATCAAGAAAAAAATTTTCAGGCTTGTTATTAGTCATTGCAGGTGAAATGTTGATTGAAGCTTTCGCTCACAGTCGCAAGTTTAGCAAATCAACATGCACACAAGACATTTGGTGATAGTACAGTAAAACCTTGTTGATACCTTTTTATTTAATTAAAAAAAAAGTATTATCCAGGAAAACTTATTGTCACGAACCAGAAGGAGTGGACCCACAAATTTAGAAGGCTACCTAAGAGCGGCCCAGTTTAATCTCGGAAAACCTAGCCCAGCCCGAGTGCTCCTCACGCAACTGTATCCGCTTAGTCATCCTCACAGCTCAGTGCAGAGGTGGCACAGGTCAGGCGCGTGGTATTAGTCCGTCCCGTCCTGCATCATCCTGATGCAGAACAGATTATGTACAAAAGGAGGAAAGCAAAAAAGAGGAAAAGTGGACAGGAAAATCAGAGAGGAAAGCTGAGACATGCAAGCAGAGAGAAAAAAAAATAAAAGGTCACAATAACATGCTGAAGCCGAGAGAGCAGTTTAAAATGCAGCGTAAAGGGCACTGCATCATGCGAAAGGTATGGCTTTAAGTAGACTACATGCACAATATCAGTTCGTGGTTGTTGCAGCCACACTTCCATCAGGAACGACCTTATAACTCACGTTGCTTACATGGCGGAGCACTTTATACGATGAGAAATAGCGGTGCAGCAATTTTCAGACAACCCTTTGGTGAACAGAGGTCCACACTCATACGCGGTCACTTGGGTTATAGGCCACTTCCCTGTGGCAGAAATTGTAATGTCGGGGGCCTGTGTTATGCTGAGTCTTGATGTGTAAGCGAGCCAGCTGACGAGCTTGCTCAGCTTGTTCGACAAAGGAGCCCGCGTCTGGTGCGATGTCGTCTTCCCCATACGGGACCATCGCATTCAGCATCATTTGCACTTCTCTGCCGTAGACAAGATGGAATGGGGTAAAGCGGGTTGTTTCCTGAGTCGTGGTGTTGTATGCGAAGGTAACGTATGGGACTATCTGGCCCCACGTTTTGTGTTCTACATCCAAGTACATGGAATACACATCTGCCAGCTTCTCATTGAGGTGTTCTGTAAGTCCATTTGTCTGGGGATGGTATGCTGTTTTCGTTCAATTGGCCATGTGGCTCAGCTTCAAGATGTCGCACACAAGTTGGCTGTAAATGCTTTGCCCAGGTTAGTAATAATGGACGAGGCACCGTGTCGAAGCACAAGCACGTACATGATGAAGTGCGCAACTTCGAATGCTGTGCCTTGCAGGAGAGCCTGCGTTTCGGCGTAACGTCTCAAGTATTCCGTTGCGACTACTGTCCACTTATTGCCCGTTGATGACAAAGGAAATGGTCTTGGAAGGTTCATGCCTACTTGCTCAAATGGAGCTAAGGGAGGTTCGATGGACTGCAACCTGCCAGAGGGTTTCAGAGGCTGTGTCTTCCTACGCTGGCATTCGCAGCAGGTCCTGACGTAATGCTTTATGCATAAGGCTAGTTTGGGCCAATAATAATTGTGCCTACTCTAGAGGGTGTTCGTGCAAATCCAAGATGTCCAGAAGCCGGTTCGTTGTAGCAGGCGAGGAGGATCTCAGCACGGAGGGCGGCTGGTGTTACCAGGAGGCAACTTTAGTCACTGGTGGTGGAGTTTTTCTTGTACAGCACACCATTCCGGAGGCAAAGAGATGATAGCCAACGAGTCAGGCAATTGAGTAGCGTTGGATGTTGACCTTCTAGATGTTCAGTGAGCAGCTTCAACTCTTTGTCAGCACGTTGCTTGGAAATGATGTCGGGCAAGCTAACTGAGCCAAGGAAGTCGTCTTCTTGTGTGGTGCCTTCAGAAGGTTCTAAGGGTGTGCGCGACAGGCTGTCAGCGTTGGTGTGACGACCAGACTTACAAATGATGACAAAGTCGTATTCTCGCGAAAGTAATGCCTAACTTGCTAGTTGTCCACATGGGTCCTATGTTGGTCAACCAACACGAGTAGAGAGCGTCTGGGGTTACAAAAGCAGTTTTTTCTTGGTCTCTCTCGCCAGCTTCTATCTGCCAATATCCTCTTTTTAGGTCGACCGAAGGAAAGTACTTTGCTTACCTAAGTCTGTCGAGGGAGTCGTCTCTATGCTGCAGCAGATAAACATCTTTTTTTTTTTTTGTCATGCTATTAAGCTTCCTGTAGTCGACACAGAAGCTCAGTGTTCCATCCTTCTTTTTCACGAGAACCACTGGTAACGACCACGGGCTGTTCAATGGTTCGATTATGCTGTCAGTGAGTATCTCTGACTTGTGTCTGGATAGCCTCTCACTCTCTGGGAGAGTCAGCCCTCTCACTACACAAACACCCAGGGTAAGCAAAAGAGAGACATTTGGCTCAACAACATGACCCCAATGTGGCTGGTCACAGGTGACCCTAGCCAGGAAATTGCACGTCGGGGCACTGTAACAGTAGCATTGCAAATAAGCAGTGCGGGTGTGAAATTATCCTCGGCGGGTAGCCAGTGCGGTTGAAAATGTGGTGATTCCAAAGGTCTAAGGTGGCACCGTGTTCGCAAAGAACGTCAGTGCCAAGAATCACGTCCCGAGAGCATTCACACAGAACATTCCTACGAATGTGCAACCATGCACAGTGATTCTGGCTGTGCACATACCAAGCGGTGTAACATGGCCTCCAGCTGCACTTATATGTGCCCCTTCCCATGGCATCATAACTTTCTTCAGCGTCATCGCAACCCTACCACTAAGGTTAGAGTAGCCCGCACCAGTATCGACTAATGCGCCAACCTCCTTAGAGTCGATAAGGATATGTATGTCTAAGGAGACGCTGCCCTCACCAGAGCCTGTCGTCGTTGACATCATTTTGGGATGGTTCGGTCGGCGCGTTGGTGGAAGCTTTTCGGCGATACGACGCTCGGCGGCCTCGCCTCCAAAGGTCGCCTGGTCTAATTTTCCCGGTGCAGCCACGAGGACCCATGTTGTGCTGGGGGTATAACCGATCCAAGAAGGCGACCGTGACTGTCAGCGTGGAGTAGGTGGTGTACTACACAGACGGGTCGCGAATTATGCGTTCTCCTCGGGCCACTCGCCGAGCCGTGGACAGGGGCTCTGTAAAAAAACCTTGCAGTCCTGGCTGCCGATATGGGCACTTAAGGTAGATGCGACCAACCTCGCTGCAGTGGTAGCGGAAGGAAAGGACGTCTATCTATCGCGCCAGATATCGGTCTTCCTCGGCACCTGTTGTTAACTCTCCCAGTAGGAGACTGGTTGCGCCGCATGGACTACGACTACAGGAGAGGTGTACGGCGGCATGCAAGGGAGCATCGCAGGACGGTGTACCACGTGAAGTTTCTGCAGTTCCTAGCGGACCGTAGAACAGACGAGGTCGCGAAGGGCGCTTGTAGTGGCCCCGGAGGGAGTATCCAGGGGGTATAGCTTGGAAACAGGGTTGAACTGCCGGTCGTACTGGTTATACCGCTTCTGCAGGGCCCGCTCCATGACCACAGCCTCGGAGAGGAATTCGGCGATGACCACAGAACAGCTGCTGTTTCACACCGCACATTAAGTGTCGCAGCTTTTTTTCATCGGTCATGGTTGGGTTGGCTCGTTTGAAGAGGCGTGTCACATCTGACACGTACATTGTGACGTTCTCGTTCGGCTGCTGGATTCAGGAGTTCAGCGCACGCTCGGCCTGTTCACAGCAGTCGCTGCTGGTGAAACTATTCAGAAGTTGGCAATGAAAGTGCTGCCAGGTCGGAAGCGTCGCCTCGGGGTTCTCATACCAGGTGCAGGCGGCCTCATCCAAGCTGAAGTAGACGTTGCCGATCTTTGGAGTTCCGTCTCAGCCGTTGTAACTTGCGACGCGCTCGAAGTGGTCCAGCCCATCTTGTGCATCCGCCGAGAGGTCGGCATGAAATGTTTTTGGAGTCCGGGGATTCTGCAGGTCACATAGGCAGGAAGGGAAGGGATGTCATCTGTTCTTGCTGGCGTGGGCGCAGCCATTGCGGTTCCTTCGTGAGGGAGGAGCTGAAATTCTGGGGACAAGCCATGGAGCCTCTGACTGGTGCAATGAGCGGGAGTGTTCACAAGGGGTTGCTGCACCGGACTTGTGTTCCGGCTGTCCGAGGTGGTATGGAGCATTGGCCGATAATACCCAAGTGACATCCACCACTTGTCGCGAACCAGGGGGAGTGCAGACGTAGAAGCGGAGGTGGCACAGGTCAGGCGCGTGGCAGTATGATTCAATCCACCTAAATTTCATAAATGGAAGTTTTGAATGAGGTATGATGATATTTATTGCTAATTTCACTTCATAAAAATGTCAATTAGCATTTCTGGCACAAGGGCTGAACAGCTTCTTATCTAGTGCTCGCAGAATTCGATCCGCATTTGCATTGTCTCAAGGCGACAGGGTAAGCCCTATTCTTGCCATGTATTTTAAGGCATCTTTCAGTACACTTCTGTCAACAACCATTGGAGATAGCGTCTGCCTTTTTATATCATTTTTTCATTGCTTTAATTTTTATGCTCTTCCTACTGTACCAAAATTATGAACACAATTAAAACACATTTTTGGGGGGGGGACTACATTTAAGGTCGCTTTTGGTATTATTTTCGTCTATAAAATCAAAACAGATTGTCGCACATGCCTAATTTTGGTGCAGTAGATTCCCACATGCTCATATAAAATACAAAGAATTGCCCTTCTGCTTCATCTTGTTTTGAAGATAATAAATAGTACCTTCGTAACAAAAAAACTTGTTTTAAGATGAATGAGTTTAAAGTGAAGAGTAATTTTACAACCAAGTTTTTCGCTTTGCCAACATTTGTTGACCAATTTATTTCATAGGCACGACCTCCATAGTCATTATTCAACTTCTCTTAGTGTTTTTTTACCAGTCGTTTAGCTTCCTGGGCTTCATTTTTTATTTGCTGTGCTGCTCAGTCAGCAGAGGAAACTTGTCACCTGTCAACTTCTGTCAGCTGGTGGAGAGTTTTACAGCTTCAGGTTAGCCAAAAGGGCTCCAGAACCTTAGCTCTTGCTATTTTACCGCCGTTAAATGTTATGAGAGCATCTGCTGTGCACATCCTTAGTGCCTCTGCTACTAAAGTGGTATTTTAGAGCTTGCTCTCAGGTGGTATGAATAAAGGACTATAAAATGCTATCATGCAGCCTAAGAGCTCCAAGATTGTTCCTAAATATGCTTTTACTCCAACTGAACTAAAAAACATTCAGTTCTGGACATGAAAACGTGCTTCAAATGGCCGAAGCGTGGCCTTGTGGTAGAGCATCCGCCTCGCATTCGGGAGGTGCTGGGTTCGATCCCCAGTGCCGCCGGGTACCCACCGGTTTTTAATGGGTACAAGATTTCCCCCGGCCTGGTGCTCGGCTCTTCTGGGTGAGATGCTTGGGAAAAGGGTCTTGACCACAGTTGCTCTGACGGATCAGCGTCAACAACGTTAAATCCGCCTCGTGCGGTAGAAGCCCATTTGTGACCCTTTTTTAACCGCAGCCGTGGCCCAGTGGGTTGGGCGCCCGTCTCGGCTGCGGGAGGTGGTTGGTTCGAAACCTACCGCCGGACACCCACCGGTAAAAATGGGTACAAGCCCGGCTTTCTTTAGGGGGTGTTCACTTGGGAGAAGCTCCACAAAAAGGCCACAATAACATGCTGAAGCCGAGAGAGCAGTTTAAAATGCAACATAAAGGGCACTGCATCATGCGAAAGGTATGGCTTTAAAAAAATGTGGCCTGGCCACTTGCTTCCTCATTTTCAAAGCTATTCTTTAAACAGAAATATACAACGCGGCAAGAAGTGCAATACTGGAAAAAATGCAGAAAAGAATGTAGTATTAGAAATTACTCAAAAGTAAAAATCGATTTTTTTTTATCTTTTGTTTACCCTGTCCCCGTGTGGAATGAACTTCGCATCACACCCGGTCCCTCGACGGCTACGGCGAGAGTAGCCGCAATCTTCATTTTTCAAGTGCTTCGTCCCATTGCACCTAAGCAATAAGGGGAAGCCGCCGCAGCTGCTGTCTGTCGCAGCGTTCTTGCTTTTAATGCTGCGTTCCCCATATCTGGCCTGCTGGTATGCAAGCTCATCATTGTAATACTCAAATTCTTCTGAAGCCCCCTAGCACATCGGCTACGCAAAGAAGCGGCTGCGTTTCTCGTCTTCATGTCGTATCCCCGCAGGAGTGGCCACTTGTAAGTTAGTGCACTTTTAACGCGATAGCGTTCGGAAGCTCGTGTCTCAGAAAACCCGTCGCTGGCATCTGCGTCGTCGACCATGAGCGAAAAGTCCTCAGAGGGCAACCTAGGAGGCAGGTGGGCCACCTAGGCCACGTGACCTTGAGGGCGTCATCACAACCTGCCCACCGTATAGTGAGCAAACTGCCCACCGTGGCATGTGGTAGTTAAATTAACGATCAGTCGCTCGGGAAGAGCAACCTGGGTGGCGGGAGCACCTGCCATTGCACGGCAGTGGCGCATCACGTAACTGCTGCACCACTGTGCCAGGAGTGCTATGAGGGCTCCCTGGGATCAATGAATGTTTAGTGCAGAATGTCCTATTTTGCATGCATGGGCATTAAATCACTAGCTATCGCGTCATACCCTTAAGGCGGAGCATAAGTGTCCCCTCCAATTTTGTTTGCTTGTGTGTGCGTGTGTGCTTTGCCCTCTTGCACCAAAGCACTGCAGAGAAGCCATTGTGGCAGGTATCTGCCGCTGCTTTCCATCTCGTCTTGCGTGCCCCCATAATCTGCCCATTTCTATGCTTACAGTTGATCGCTAAGTGTATTATACAACTAGAATTTGTGGAAATTTTAAATGTAGTAGCCGGGGAATCATGTTATCTGGGAACATATTAATCTTTTGGTACATTTTTATCGCCCGTGATTTTGATGGTATGAACCAGGAACATATCAATGCGGTTTTTCTATACCCATAGTGTCATGCTTAGGTTGAAACCCTGTTTGTTTGGTTTCCTGGTTTTTGCTGTTTTACGACTGTTTTATTCATTACTTTGAGAACTATTCATCACAACTAAGACAGATAGGTCAAAGAAATATAATATGGTAGCCAGCTCAAGACTTCGAAAATCATCTGGAGTTATCCAGTAAGGTTTTACTATGCTCTGCACTGTAGGTAAGAAAAAATAAAAACAACATGCTTGATTTCCATCGCAGGACTCCTCTAACATTGGGGGCCTTGCTGCACTTAATTGTGCAGGGGTGCAATAGCCGTGTCATTTGCGGCATTTTTATAAAGTTGTGTATTTTTGTGCCAAATGCATGAAGTTGTTTAAATTGCTCCATGTTGCATTGAAATGCCCTAACTAACCACGTAGGCTCTGTTGAGCTAGTTTTAGCAGAAAATAAGAGCCACGTTGGAAACCTGCAGTTTTGACAATGTAGCAGATGCTGCAAATCCAGTCCACTTGCAGAGCCGCAACAAAGGAAAGGCATGGGCATGCTTGATGTTGTAGAGGGTGAGTGCAAAGCAAAGTATGTACAGAGGGCGAGTGCTGAAGAAAACACGAGCAAGTGGAAGGCAACAGAAGACGTGCCTCGGAGTAGCCCATTCTTGAAGCACAAATGGGAGCATTGGAGGGCTAAGTGGTGGTCAGCGAAACATTGCTCACTATACTCCGTGGAGGCTATGCAAGTAGTGTGCCCTCAAAAGCATATCACTCCACTGTGTATCACTCATACTTCTCGAAGCCTCGTTAAGGGTTTTGACAAAAACATGGAACGATATAAGACGACATGCTTGGTGTAGCAAATCATGGACTAGACAGGCAGGCGTTCAGTTATTGGACCCTCTCGTTATAACTTAAACTGTTAGTGAACTAGTTTTTGGGTGTGGATGTAGTCAGTGAGATTAGGCGCGCCAGCCGTGTATAACTATGTTGTATTTCTCTCTTGTGCCTCGAGGTCGCAATGATCAACTGGGTGAAAATGTGGTAAGAAGTAAAACTAAGTGCAGGATGTCAGTTGTGGCGTTTCAGTTTTGTGACAAGACTCACAAGGGTAGATCCGTGGTCATACACTGGATGTATGAAGAACTACTTTTCAGTCGTGGACATAGGCAGCGCGAAGTTTTGGCATTGTTGTACGCTGTGTATGAAACAGGGTGTAGTACTGAGGAAATTCTGAAGTCAGGTGTGAAGCGAAAAGGCATGAACAGGGTAGAAAGTGATCGCATGCTTTAACTGGCAGGAAATACAAGCCTTGAGCGGGCACCTAAAAATCTCTGAACACTTGTCATGTCAATGAAATATATGCTGGTCATGTATAAGCTGGTAGTGAACTTAGTCATGTGCGATAACAGTTTGGTCTTGTCATGTACATAGTCATGGTCTGGCCTGTACTCTATTTCATACATCAGGTGCAACAGTGTGAAAGGTGCAGTAGTCTACATGAAAAAATAAAAAGAGGCATGTTATTCCACACTTGCTTTGTGGCCGAGTGGTCTAAAGCACAACTTAGGAGAGAGCAGTAGTGAACGTCGTGTGCGTAGGTTCTAATCCAGCTCATGACAGTTTGATTTTTTTTTTTCGTAGCCTGTCGTAGTAGTCTGTGTAACTGGTGGGTGCCTTGCCATGGTGTAAAGTCGCGCTTCATTCATCATCATCATCAGCCTGACTACACCCACTGCAGGGCAAAGGCCTCTCCCAAGTCTCTCCAATTAACCCTGTCCTTTGCCAGCTGCGCCCACCCTATGCCTGCAAACTTCCCAATCTCATCCGCCCACCTAACCTTCTGCCGCCACCTGCTATGCTTGCCTTCTCTTGGAATACACTACATTACCCTTAAGGACCGGCGGTTATCTTGCCTTCGCAGTACATGCCCTATCCAAGCCCATTTCTTCCTCTTGATTTCGACTAGGATGTCATTAACACGCATTTGTTCCCTCATCCACCCTACCCGCTTCCGGTCTCTTAACGTTACACCTATCATTTTCCTTCCCATGGCTCGCTGTGTTGTCCTTAAGCTGAACCCTTTTCGTTAGCCTCCACGTTTCTGCCCCGTAGGCGAGTACTGGTAAGGTACAGCTGTTGTACACTTTTTTCTTGAGGGATATTGGCAACCTTCTATTCATGATCTGAGAGAACCTACCATATGCGCTCCCATAATGCGATACAGCGCGAATAAAGACGGGGACGAAGCGAGACAAGACACCACAGCGCTGTGGTGTCTTGTCTCGCTTCGTCCCCGTCTTTATTCGCGCTGTATCGCATTATGGAAAATTACCAACTAGCCCGATCTGCCACTCTTGCAAGTCATATGCGCTCCACCCTATTCTTATCCTTCGTTATTTCCCTCTCATAATCCGGATCAGCTGTCACTAGCTGCCCCAAGTAGACGAATTCCTTTACCACTTCCAGCACTTCGCTCCCAATTGTGAACTGCTGTTCCCTTGCTAGACTGTTGAACATTAGTTTGGTTTTCTGCATGTTAATTTTTAGACCCACCGCACTGCTCTGTCTGTCTAACTCGTTGATCATGATTTGCATTTCATCTCCTGAGTGACTCAGCAAGGCAGTGTCATCAGCGAATCGCAGATTATTTATGTATTCTCCATTAACTCTTATCCCCAACTGTTCCCAATTCAGGCCTCGGAATACCTCCTGTAAACAAGCGGCGAATAGCATTGGCGAGACCGTGTCCCCTTGCCTGACGCCTTTCCTTATTGGAATTTTATTGCTGACTTTATGGGGGACTATGGTAGCTGTACAGTTCCTATATATATCTTCCAGTATTTTGACATAAGGCTCATCTCCACCTTGATTCCGCAATGCCTGTATGACTGCTGAGGTTTCCACTGAGTCGCATGCTTTCTCATAATCAATGAAGGGGGTTGGTTATATTCTGCGCATTTCTCTATCATCTGATTGATAGTGTGAATATGATCCATTGTGGAATATCCTTTACAGAAGCCTGCCCGATCATTTGGTTGATTAAAGTCTAAGGTTACCCTGACTCTATTGGCAATTACCTTAGTAAATCCCTTGTAGACAACGGACAGTAAGCTGATCGGTCTGTAATTTTTCAAGTATTTGGCGCCTCCTTTCTTATGAATTAAGATTATATTTGCATTCTTCCAAGCTTCTGATACGGTCGAGGTCATAAGGCATTGCGTATGCAGGGTGGCTAGTTTTTCTAGCAGAATCTCCCCTCTGTCTTTCAACAGATCTGCTGTTACCTGATCCTCACCAGCTGCTTTTCCCCTTTGCATTGCCCCTAAAGCTTTCTTTATTTCCTCTTTTGTTACTGGCGGGATGACGCATTGCTGTGCGTTACTGTCTCCATGAAGCGCAAGGTAGCCGACATGGAAGTTTAATATGGAGAGAACAGAGGTAGCCTAAAAGCAGTGAAGAGGAAACTAGGCATAGGTAAAAACCAGATGTATGCGCTAAGAGACAAGGAGGGCAATGTGATTAGCAATATGGATAATATAGTTAAAGTGGCCGAAGAGTTCTACACAAATCTATACGGTAGCCAATGCAATCAGGACAATTTGATACGGCACTTTATATTTGGTGACGTTCTAATGCACAGTCATGAGAAAATTGAGCAAGCTTTGTGAAGTCTTCGCTTTGAAGACGCCAGAGTCTCACATAGACACTCCATCCTCATAACAATGCGCAATATTTTCTGGACAGACTTCTCCAGAAATGGATCTTTGCAATGGGGCACTTGCTTGTTGTTTTTCTTTTTTTTTTTAAGTGCGCATCTTCGAAAAAAATGTTGTTTGAGGTCACTGCGCTGGATGCCATCTTCTCAAAACAGGTGGCAGTACGGTTATGGGGATAGCAAAAACCTTACACGACCAAAAACTACAAATAAAAAAGCAGTATGCAGATTTCGAGCATTTTGACAGAAATGAGAGCGTGTTTTGTCAAACCCATGACAAATGCATTGTGTGTTAAGCCTGAAAGCAAAGCATTTATTATTTTTCGCTCACCACAAGGGATGCACTACTTTCTGGTTGCGGATGTAGGCAGCACAAACAAGAGTGCTAGCTTTGACAGCACTGCATCTGGTGTATGAAACGGACTTAGTCGGATGCTACTAAGGCGGAAAAGCAGTTTGGTGTACAAATAAATTCAGGCTAAGTCATGTATCTAGTCTAGTCGGATGTCACTCGTGTATAAGAGCACTTTCAGGTGCAAATAATAAAATTCGTTTCCAGTTTTTGTACCAACCTCTTCTTGCATATTTTGTTTCTTTGCTTGGTCCTCTAAATATTATAAGCATTTTGAAAAACGGGGTTTGCAGGTTGGTACAAGTACCTCCACCTTGCAGGTTTCTGCAGACTTCATTGGTCACTGGTTTGCTGGACTTTGTCCACTGAACTGAAGTTAGTTTATGGCTTGTAGCTGTGTCACACTGCTGGAGTTAATTCCAAATAGTTGCTGTAAAAAATCACATCTTTTGTTTTCTCTTCCAAAAGTAAGCTTTCTTCCCTGTTAAACTGCACCAAATTTGTATTTTCTTCTTGCAAAAATTGCTCCGAACCCTATTTCAGTTGTTGCACCTCTGATTGTATAGCGTGCCTTTCTCAAATGACACGGAAGACACTGTTTTCATGCAAAGCTTTTGGCTTTGATTAGATGTAATGTGGACACACACACGCATGCACGCACATGCACACATATTATTTTCACTTTCCTAAAGAAGAAATTCCACTGTGCATTAATTTGTGCAAATACGATACATTTAACTACTCCAGTGTAGCAGTTAAAGTGGGGAATGTTTCAGCTAGTTAGTTTTGTAACTATTGCAGTGATACATTTTCATAATGTCCATTAGTGCAGTTTGAGTGATACCAATGAAACAGAGTATCAAATGTTAGCATTTTGAGATGCCAGAGCTGGAAAACCATAGATGTTGAAAGCGCTTTTTTCTTTTTTCTGTGCAATTTGCCAAAGGTATCTCAAATCTGTGCTTGAGGAGTTTGGGTGTATGTCAAGCTTGTGTGCATAATAACAGTAGAACCATGGGTCGCATTGATGATGTATGCTGCTGCTTGAACATCTGCAGTAAAGACACCTTAATCAGTTTATAAGGTGCCCTAAAATGCAAATATCGAAGAATCAGACATCAAATCGAATCGAAGTCATCCTTTGTTGAGTGGTAGATAGTTGCAGCCAAATGTCCCGGAAATACACAGTACAGGAGCCTTGCAATTTTTTGCTTGCCAATTAACCATTCACCTTCAGTGCCGTTCTTACCTTGTGCACATGTCATCACATCTCATTAAAAGAAAATTCTTGGCTAGAGATTCACAAACTTCAGCCCCAACTACGCCACCCCCTCCCCCCCCCCCCCCCCCCCCCCCAAAAAAAAAAAACCTTATGCTTAGTACAGACAATATGTGGCAGGTTTTGCTTAGAGACCCTTTAGTTCTGCTGCTTCTACTGCACTGCTGTGAAGCAAATTAAGGATAAACAGCTGCATTCTCAAGAGGAATGGCCACAAGAGAGGTCATTTGGAAATTTAGAGTTTTGTTTTCATACCAAACTCGCTAGACTTTGTGCTTGAACCTCCCCGATTTCTTCCTGTAAATTTATAGCTCTTTATACTGCTCTCAGAAGTAATCTATATAGGGGGAAAAAAAATTTGGTCACATAAAAAAAGTACAAAGTATTGGTTATTTATCTCTTGTGCTCCAAATTTTTACTTAAAGGACCACAGACACCTAATTTTAGTTGCATGTTTTCTTCTTTCGAATGATGCGTTGGGCATTAGAATATGTGGATCACCGCGTGGTCGTGGTATTTGCCTACAACTGCTAAGTAGTTCATAATTTAATTCCTTCTCTCATGCTGTTTCGGTTTTGGCTTCATAAATTCAACAATGGCAGTGACTAAAGCCCCATATCTAGGGACTTTAGCTGTGACATGCAGTTGACCTGTAGGTCATGCAAGACATGAAAAAAACGTGCAATATAAACGCTGATCAGTAGTTTTAATTCACTACAACACCTAAAGCAGCCTGCTTCATTAGCTGAAATAATAACAAAATGACCTATCAGTGGATTTTTTTTTCTTAGTTATTCTAAAAATGCTCAGAAGGCAGCGTTTTTGTTATTTAAAAAAAATTGTGCGTGACATTCGCGCTCAATATAAAACTTCTCATTGGATGTCTAGGACATGTACCACTTGGCAAAAATGTTTGTAACAGAATAAACCTGATTAAATTTCAGAAAAGAAATTATAAATTGCCAAATAGGGCATTTGGCAGTGTATTTGGCCACAATTTTCACATTGAGGTAGTCCAAGCAAAAATACAAAATTTAACCCATTGCTGGTCTTGTAATTTTGTAGAAATATCTTTTAAGTGTATTTGTTTTAGGTGGGGAAAAACTTGTGCGCCTGCGCTTCCAGTCATTTTTGTTCCATATTGTCACTGGACTGCAAGATGCGCTCTCACCAACTTCAACTTGCCGCAAACGCCGGCCGTTTTGTGCTCTGCTTTTCGTTTGGACACTGAATACTCGAGGAACAAGTTGCTTCCTGCCCGAGTAATTTGGGATTCGAGCTCAAGGTCAGTATCAGTTCACAGTCTTGTCCTGCAAGGTTGGGTGACCTGACTGAATGCAGGTGCCGTGTTTGCGTGTCTGTATAGCAAACTTGGAGCTGTTTTTTTTTTATATTTCATTTGGCTATCTGTCATTAGTCGCTGCTCCCTGCGACATAGGCCATGGAGGTTGATGTTATGCTCATGGCAGGGACATGCCTGTGATGTCACTTACATGCATAAATGCTTTCTACACCTATGTCGTACTGGCAGATGAGTGCCAATGACGGAACATGACGATGGGTTGGACACACCCAATGCGCTTTATTGGCCGTGCATGGTGTCTGTGACTTGGCCAGGATGGATGCAGCAGTAGTAGGCTGGTTAGGCGTGGCGTTGCAAACAGGCCCCGCACGCTCTTGATCGGTTATTCGTTTCCTTACTTCCTGTTGCTGTCATCATAACTAAGGTAAAATTAAATGAAAAAGAAAGAATCGCTTCAAAAAACAGCCCCTAGTCGTGTTTCACGGCGTATATAACTTGCAGCTAGAAGTTCATTTTCCCGGGTGCTGCTTCTCATGGGAAGTGTGCTGCAGCTATATCTATACTGATAAGGACGGTTTTAAGGTTCTGTTCTGGAAAAAAAGTGTGGGTGTGTGAGTAAGTGGGTGGGTGGGCAGGTGAGTGGAAAAAAACTGACAGACTGTCATATGGACTGATGAGGCAAGTGGTGCGAACAGGGAGCTTTTGCCTTACAACAAATGGTTTGTTCTAGTTCCTCTCACCTCCGCTTGGGACACCGACAGTGCAAAACTGATGGGTGATCATTCAATGTGATGCAACAAATCTGCTGTATCGCTAGTGGTCCTACATTCTAATTTTAGATTGAAAGCCTTCACAATGAGTATTATACGAAGGATATCAGTCCAGTATTTGGTTTCGCCATCACTTCTTCATTCCGCTGCTGCGTGAGCTTCTGAAGGGTGGGATGCGTGGGCGAACAGCCCCCTAGTTAAGCTTTTGCTCTCGCTGAATCCTTTTGCTCTAGCACATCGATGCCGGGGTTTGAAATAAATTGGCCTGTTACTGCTGTCGCAGTAAAACTCATTGCTGTCAGCACCATGACTAACTGCCTGTTGGTTCAATTGCATCAGCTTAATAAACATGATGTAGTAATGAGGAGAAGGCTTGTCTGCACCAAAACTGGGTAGGACACTGCGAGGTGGCTCGAAAAAGTCAGTATCCTTCAAATGTACACCATGGCTTGCTGGCTATCAGTATCAAGTACAAGTTACAATAGGTCACAAGAGGCAACTAATAACGTGCAGAAGCCAGCAGTGCTGCAAGACAACAGGATTGTTGAAATAAGTAGTAGTAGTAGTGGTGGTTTATTACTGCAAAAATACAAAAACGAAGAAAAAGATGTTGCCAGCCATGGCAATAGCTGTCTAATATCTTAAGCACCCGAGCTACAGTCTGCAGAAATAAAGGGACAGGGAGAGGGCAGCAAGAAGTACAGAGGGGAGCGGTAGCGAGAAAGGACAGGGGAGAGCTTTATACAATATTTACAAAAATATAAAAAAAGGTGAACAAAATAAGTAGTGCAGTTGTATGTTTTAAGGCATCGCTCCATCTGATAGCGTAGCGCATTCTGCCAACAGGCTGTCATCACCTTGTCAAAAATGGTACTTTAAGCCTTTCACATGGTATGTAAAAATACTGACATTTGTAACCGCAACAAGACACTGTGAACTCAAAACCATGCACAAGCGTCATGTTCTGGCTTCAGCGAAGGTTCAGTGGAACTTCCATCGCTGCCATCATCATGTGGACTTCGTGACTGGAGTTCTGTCTGCTCTTGGGCTTCGGCTGCATTCACGTTTTATTTATTTCCAATCCAAAACCTTTTTGCTGCTTCTACAGCTGAATCAGGATTTTGGTGTGGGCTAGTTTGGTTCATTGCTATCAACAGATTAACCCAGTGCGAAGGAATGAGGATACAAAAGCACCTGTCTTGTGTTGTGTATTCTCTTTCCTGTTTCCGTTCCTTTGTGCTGGGTTGATCTGTTGATTCATAGCTGATCCTGCAAATGAAGGAGTGAGCAGTGTGTTGCAAGCAGCAAGCACACCTGGATTATTTTCCTACAATCAGATAAATGCTATTCCGCCATAATAGTGACTAGACAGGAAGGCCTGGTTCCACTTGCCTAAGAGAACCAAGTGTATGTACGTGTTGCTTCCCAGTCGCTTTCACTAGTTTTTGCTTTTCTCGTTTATTTGGGTTCTTGCGCTACCCAGTTTTTATTCATGTTTTTGTCTCGTCTCAATCGCTTAACACACACACAGTTTTTTTTTATGCTGATCGAGTTTTAAATTGGAACCTACTCCAGTCATGATCATTAAGTTGATCTTGCTTTACAGGGCACCTGTATCACTGGAAAATGAAAATAAATAGTAATTTATTTCGCATGAAATACTGTTCACCGATAAAAAGTCATTTTGTTCTGAAATAAAAACCGAAAAGTCCAACACCTAGTTGCATATGCATATTTGCCAAGTAGTAGGTGCCCTAGGCTGCCAGTGTAAAGTTTAATATTGCTTACACACACAGTTCTTTTTTTATGGTGATCGAGTTTTAAATTGGAACCTACTCCAGTCATGATCATTAAGTTGATCTTGCTTTACAGGGCACCTGTATCACTGGAAAATGAAAATAAATAGTAATTTATTTCGCATGAAATACTGTTCACCGATAAAAAGTCATTTTGTTCTGAAATAAACACCGGGAAAAGTCCACCGAATTTCCAAAAAATAAAAACCGAAAAGTCCAACACCTAGTTGCATATGCATATTTGCCAAGTAGTAGGTGCCTTAGGCTGCCAGTGTAAAGTTTAATATTGCTTACACACACAGTTCTTTTTTTATGGTGATCGAGTTTTAAATTGGAACCTACTCCAGTCATGATCATTAAGTTGATCTTGCTTTACAGGGCACCTGTATCACTGGAAAATGAAAATAAATAGTAATTTATTTCGCATGAAATACTGTTCACCGATAAAAAGTCATTTTGTTCTGAAATAAACACCGAGAAAAGTCCACCGAATTTCCAAAAAATAAAAACCGAAAAGTCCAACACCTAGTTGCATATGCATATTTGCCAAGTAGTAGGTGCCCTAGGCTGCCAGTGTAAAGTTTAATATTGCTTACACACACAGTTCTTTTTTTATGGTGATCGAGTTTTAAATTGGAACCTACTCCAGTCATGATCATTAAGTTGATCTTGCTTTACAGGGCACCTGTATCACTGGAAAATGAAAATAAATAGTAATTTATTTCGCATGAAATACTGTTCACCGATAAAAAGTCATTTTGTTCTGAAATAAACACCGAGAAAAGTCCACCGAATTTCCAAAAAATAAAAACCGAAAAGTCCAACACCTAGTTGCATATGCATATTTGCCAAGTAGTAGGTGCCCTAGGCTGCCAGTGTAAAGTTTAATATTGCTTACACACACAGTTCTTTTTTTATGGTGATCGAGTTTTAAATTGGAACCTACTCCAGTCATGATCATTAAGTTGATCTTGCTTTACAGGGCACCTGTATCACTGGAAAATGAAAATAAATAGTAATTTATTTCGCATGAAATACTGTTCACCGATAAAAAGTCATTTTGTTCTGAAATAAACACCGAGAAAAGTCCACCGAATTTCCAAAAAATAAAAACCGAAAAGTCCAACACCTAGTTGCATATGCATATTTGCCAAGTAGTAGGTGCCCTAGGCTGCCAGTGTAAAGTTTAATATTGCTTACACACACAGTTCTTTTTTTATGGTGATCGAGTTTTAAATTGGAACCTACTCCAGTCATGATCATTAAGTTGATCTTGCTTTACAGGGCACCTGTATCACTGGAAAATGAAAATAAATAGTAATTTATTTCGCATGAAATACTGTTCACCGATAAAAAGTCATTTTGTTCTGAAATAAACACCGGGAAAAGTCCACCGAATTTCCAAAAAATAAAAACCGAAAAGTCCAACACCTAGTTGCATATGCATATTTGCCAAGTAGTAGGTGCCCTAGGCTGCCAGTGTAAAGTTTAATATTGCTTACACACACAGTTCTTTTTTTATGGTGATCGAGTTTTAAATTGGAACCTACTCCAGTCATGATCATTAAGTTGATCTTGCTTTACAGGGCACCTGTATCACTGGAAAATGAAAATAAATAGTAATTTATTTCGCATGAAATACTGTTCACCGATAAAAAGTCATTTTGTTCTGAAATAAACACCGGGAAAAGTCCACCGAATTTCCAAAAAATAAAAACCGAAAAGTCCAACACCTAGTTGCATATGCATATTTGCCAAGTAGTAGGTGCCCTAGGCTGCCAGTGTAAAGTTTAATATTGCTTACACACACAGTTCTTTTTTTATGGTGATCGAGTTTTAAATTGGAACCTACTCCAGTCATGATCATTAAGTTGATCTTGCTTTACAGGGCACCTGTATCACTGGAAAATGAAAATAAATAGTAATTTATTTCGCATGAAATACTGTTCACCGATAAAAAGTCATTTTGTTCTGAAATAAACACCGAGAAAAGTCCACCGAATTTTCAAAAAATAAAAACCGAAAAGTCCAACACCTAGTTGCATATGCATATTTGCCAAGTAGTAGGTGCCCTAGGCTGCCAGTTTAAAGTTTAATATTGCTTACACACACAGTTCTTTTTTTATGGTGATCGAGTTTTAAATTGGAACCTACTCCAGTCATGATCATTAAGTTGATCTTGCTTTACAGGGCACCTGTATCACTGGAAAATGAAAATAAATAGTAATTTATTTCGCATGAAATACTGTTCACCGATAAAAAGTCATTTTGTTCTGAAATAAACACCGAGAAAAGTCCGAATTTCCAAAAAATAAAAACCGAAAAGTCCAACACCTAGTTGCATATGCATATTTGCCAAGTAGTAGGTGCCCTAGGCTGCCAGTGTAAAGTTTAATATTGCTTACAAATGTCACGTTTCATTTTTTTTTATCACAAACATGGTGCAGCCGCCGGGGTGGCTGAGTGGTTACGGTGCTCGGCCGCGGCGGTCGAATTTCGACGGAGGCTAAATTCTAGAGGCCCGTGTACTGTGCGATGTCAGCGCACGTTAAAGAAACCCAGGTGGTCGAAATTTCCCTTCACTACGCCGTCTCTCATAGCCTGAGTCGCTTTGGGACGTTAAACCCCCATAAACCAAACCAAACAAACATGGTGCTTTTTTGGCTAAAATAATTATTTAGAAGTACATAAATCTGTGCTCACATTTTTTTTTGCTGACCCATACGGTAGCAATGTTGTTCAGAAAAAAATTGAAGTTTAAAAGACAGAAAATAATCAATTCTTTGTAAATATCTTTAGCAACACCTGGTTTTGCATTTGTCTAAACTTCAAAGGGCTGTCGCATGACGGCAAATTTTTTCCCTAAAAATATTTTGGGAAATAACTTTTGGCAGCAGAATAAAGAGCCATAAATTTTATGGAAGAAATCGGGGTGGCTTGAGCGCAAAGTTTGGTGCATTTCGTGTGGAAGGACCCTGTCCAATAAGAAAATATTAGATTGTACTAATGTAAGCCCATGTTGGGGACAACTCTCTGCTGGGGAACAACTCTGAGGAAATGCGTCACATTTGTAACTGCTGCGATGTGTCCTTTGTTTAAACCTGCAGGCACTGAGCTCACCTTTAACTACAACCTGGACTGCCGTGGTAATGAGAAAATCCCCTGTGCCTGTGGTGCGAAGAACTGCAGCGGCTACATTGGACTGCGACCAAGGCGGCCAGCTGAATGTGAGCCCAAGCCCAAGCGTCGCAAGGGCCCCCGAGGGACGGGGACACAAGACTAGGGACACGAGGGACAGGGACACAAGAGACTAGGAATTGCTACATAAGAATATGTTGATCAGGACATTGAAAGTACATGTCCTTGCTTTGTTTTCTGTTTGCACAAACTGGACACGAGGGACTAGGAATTGCTACATAAGAACATGTTGATCAGGACATTGAAAGTACATGTCCTTGCTTTGTTTTCTGTTTGCACAAACTTTCACGACGTATATCAGCCGAGTTGGTCATTGAGGGACTAGGAATTGCTACATAAGAACATGTTGATCAGGACATTGAAAGTACATGTCCTTGCTTTGTTTTCTGTTTGCACAAACTTTCACGACGTATATCAGCCGAGTTGGTCATTGCTGTCAACAAGTCGTTGGTGGCGCTTTAATAAACTGTTTCATGAGAAAACAATTCTTATCGTCCTTACTGATGATAGAGTGTGCTGTGACAAAGTGGGCACATGTCACGTACATACAACCATTTTCGAAGACAAGCGCTGTGAAAAAAATGACGACATCGAGTCACTCTGGCTGTCTGCAGTTCTTGAAAGCATATAGTACACACATCATCTAGTTCACGCAATTGTTGGCTTGTTGCCTCTGGTAGTGAGTGCAGTTTGTAGAGGGCGGCTCTTCGCCGTGCACAAGCTTTCCAGCCAGCCTTGGCTTGCTGCCATATGTTGAAGTAGGCATGGAAGCACATCATGAAAGCACGTATGGTACCACGTGACTCAAACGCAAATATCCAGGCACCATTGAAAAGAAGGAAGACTCCAAACAGAAACTCGAGGACGCTGCCCGTGGCCCGAAGATAGTACACATAGTCGTCCAGCGGCTCCCACATGGTCTCGCGGCGAGCATCCGCCAGGAAGAGCAGGTAGATGAGCAGTGAGATGATAACCTTGACAACCAGCTCTGCGCTAAACGCGCTGACTGCCAGCAGCCAGGTGCTGATTGGCTGGTGTGTCCACAGGTAGGCAAGCAGCGCGCAGGGGCAGGCTGCGAGTGCCAGGCTGAGGCCCAACGCGCGTGCGTGCCGCTGACGCGACCCGCTGCGCGAGGCGCCCAGCGACACCAGCAGCGGGCCCAGCATGCCCTGTACGAAGTGCAGCACGGCCGTGGCCAGCAGGCAGAGGTTTCGCACCAGCCGGGCCAGGCGGCGCGGCGGGTCGAGGCCCGTGATGCCCGTCTGCAGCGCCAGCACCAGGAACAGGAGGCCGGCCACGGTGGCCAGGCTGCGCTCTGGACTGCCCTCAAGCAGCAGCAGGCGGCGCGCCGCGGCCGCCGTCAGCCGCGCCAGGGTGGCCACCACGCTGGCCATGCCCAGCAGTGCCACACTGGTGTCGCAGCCCCGCGTGGCCAGCTGCGCCAGGGCCTGCGCCAGGGGCAGCCGCGGTGGCAGCAGAGCCGCATGCGCCGCCACCCGCAGTGCCCAGAAGACACGCAGCACGAGCGGGGCCCTCAGGCGTGCCCAGTGGGCCTCCAGCAGCGCCTGGCCACCCACCTGGCCCAGCAGCGCCCGCGCGCGCGCCACGTCGTCCGAGCCAGCACTGGCGGCGCGCAGCGCAGCGCGGGGGCCACGAGCAGCAGCTGCGCGATTAGTGCGGACGCCAGCGGGCTAGCTGGCAGCAGGCACACGCTGGCTACGGTCGGCGCCAGCAGCGTAAGTGCCAGAGCAGCCGTGGCCCGGGGGCCCCGACCGGCCGACAGCAACAGCGCCAGCAGCAGCTGCAGAGCGTAGTTAGCGCCCGTGCGCAGCAGGGCGCCGGGCTCCAGCCGCAGCAGCTCGAGCAGCAGGCTGCCGTCATGCGACAGGTCCTCGGCGTAGCGCACCAGTTCCCGGTTGCACACGTACGACCAGAGCACGGCACCCAGCGAGCTCAGCCAGAGGTAGACGTGCAGCAGCTGGCGCGTCTGCAGCACCGCCATCACCAGTGCGCCCAGGAAAGCTGCGCATGATAGCCCCGTACAGGACAGTCATGAATACGGTGATTTTTTTGAGCGAAAGCTCCACTTCTCGCCTACAAACCTTG